>NW_026698625.1:0-37301 GCF_030435755.1 Ochotona princeps
TGATAATGCACTCAAAGGGCACTAAGCATAGAGTGTGAAAACTGAATTTCCTTGAGAGCTGCTTGGAAGCCTGATGGTGTGTGAAGTTAGTGAGCCAAATGGAGTTGTTCTCCCACAAGAACCACTCGGCTGATCCTTCTTCAATATGCCCTTCACCAACATGCAGTGTTTCCTTGATTGAATTAGCTCTCACACCAATATTTGCGTCTAGAGCCTTTGCATTGAGGGCTATCTGAAAAATGGCTGTGGCGCTGAAGTTGCCTGTGAATGTGGAGTTGGTGGCATGTGAAACCCGCATGTGGAGCATTCGTTTGTGTGGGATGCTCACCAAGCTTCATTTCAGTCCTAGGCACGCAACTGGCACTAAGCATAGAGTGTGAAAACTGAGTTTCCTTGAGAGCTGCTTGGAAGCCTGATGGTGTGTGAAGTTAGTGAGCCAAATGGAGTTGTTTTCCCACAAGAACCACTCGGCTGATCCTTCTTCAATATGCCCTTCACCAACATGCAGTGTTTCCTTGATTGAATTAGCTCTCACACCAATATTTGCGTCTAGAGCCTTTGCATTGAGGGCTATCTGAAAACGGCTGTGGCGCTGAAGTTGCCTGTGAATGTGGAGTTGGTGGCATGTGAAACCCGCATGTGGAGCATTCGTTTGTGTGGGATGCTCTACCAGGTTCATTCCTAGATAATGCACTCAAAGGGCACTAAGCATAGAGTGTGAAAACTGAGTTTCCTTGAGAGCTGCTTGGAAGCCTGATGGTGTGTGAAGTTAGTGAGCCAAATGGAGTTGTTCTCACACAAGAACCACTCGGCTGATCCTTCTTCAATATGCCCTTCACCAACATGCAGTGTTTCCTTGATTGAATTAGCTCTCACACCAATATTTGCGTCTAGAGCCTTTGCATTGAGGGCTATCTGATAACGCCTTGGCGCTGAAGTTGCCTGTGAATGTGGAGTTGGTGGCATGTGAAACCCGCATGTGGAGCATTCGTTTGTGTGGGATGCTCACCAAGCTTCATTTCAGTCCTAGTCACTCAAAGGGCAGTAAGCATAGAGTGTGAAAACTGAGTTTCCTTGAGAGCTGCTTGGGAGCCTGATGGTGTGTGAAGTTAGTGAGCCAAATGGAGTTGTTATCCCACAGGAACCACTCGGCTGATCCTTCTTCAATATGCCCTTCACCAACATGCAGTGTTTCCTTGATTGAATTAGTTCTCACACCAATATTTGCGTCTAGAGCCTTTGCTTTGAGGGCTATCTGAAAACGGCTGTGGCGCTGAAGTTGCCTGTGAATGTGGAGTTGGTGGCATGTGAAACCCGCATGTGGAGCATTCGTTTGTGTGGGATGCTCTACCAGATTCATTCCTAGATAATGCACTCAAAGGGCACTAAGCATAGAGTGTGAAAACTGAATTTCCTTGAGAGCTGCTTGGAAGCCTGATGGTGTGTGAAGTTAGTGAGCCAAATGGAGTTGTTCTCCCACAAGAACCACTCGGCTGATCCTTCTTCAATATGCCCTTCACCAACATGCAGTGTTTCCTTGATTGAATTAGCTCTCACACCAATATTTGCGTCTAGAGCCTTTGCATTGAGGGCTATCTGAAAAATGGCTGTGGCGCTGAAGTTGCCTGTGAATGTGGAGTTGGTGGCATGTGAAACCCGCATGTGGAGCATTCGTTTGTGTGGGATGCTCACCAAGCTTCATTTCAGTCCTAGGCACGCAACTGGCACTAAGCATAGAGTGTGAAAACTGAGTTTCCTTGAGAGCTGCTTGGAAGCCTGATGGTGTGTGAAGTTAGTGAGCCAAATGGAGTTGTTTTCCCACAAGAACCACTCGGCTGATCCTTCTTCAATATGCCCTTCACCAACATGCAGTGTTTCCTTGATTGAATTAGCTCTCACACCAATATTTGCGTCTAGAGCCTTTGCATTGAGGGCTATCTGAAAACGGCTGTGGCGCTGAAGTTGCCTGTGAATGTGGAGTTGGTGGCATGTGAAACCCGCATGTGGAGCATTCGTTTGTGTGGGATGCTCTACCAGGTTCATTCCTAGATAATGCACTCAAAGGGCACTAAGCATAGAGTGTGAAAACTGAGTTTCCTTGAGAGCTGCTTGGAAGCCTGATGGTGTGTGAAGTTAGTGAGCCAAATGGAGTTGTTCTCACACAAGAACCACTCGGCTGATCCTTCTTCAATATGCCCTTCACCAACATGCAGTGTTTCCTTGATTGAATTAGCTCTCACACCAATATTTGCGTCTAGAGCCTTTGCATTGAGGGCTATCTGATAACGCCTTGGCGCTGAAGTTGCCTGTGAATGTGGAGTTGGTGGCATGTGAAACCCGCATGTGGAGCATTCGTTTGTGTGGGATGCTCTACCAGATTCATTCCTAGATAATGCACTCAAAGGGCACTAAGCATAGAGTGTGAAAACTGAATTTCCTTGAGAGCTGCTTGGAAGCCTGATGGTGTGTGAAGTTAGTGAGCCAAATGGAGTTGTTCTCCCACAAGAACCACTCGGCTGATCCTTCTTCAATATGCCCTTCACCAACATGCAGTGTTTCCTTGATTGAATTAGCTCTCACACCAATATTTGCGTCTAGAGCCTTTGCATTGAGGGCTATCTGAAAAATGGCTGTGGCGCTGAAGTTGCCTGTGAATGTGGAGTTGGTGGCATGTGAAACCCGCATGTGGAGCATTCGTTTGTGTGGGATGCTCACCAAGCTTCATTTCAGTCCTAGGCACGCAACTGGCACTAAGCATAGAGTGTGAAAACTGAGTTTCCTTGAGAGCTGCTTGGAAGCCTGATGGTGTGTGAAGTTAGTGAGCCAAATGGAGTTGTTTTCCCACAAGAACCACTCGGCTGATCCTTCTTCAATATGCCCTTCACCAACATGCAGTGTTTCCTTGATTGAATTAGCTCTCACACCAATATTTGCGTCTAGAGCCTTTGCATTGAGGGCTATCTGAAAACGGCTGTGGCGCTGAAGTTGCCTGTGAATGTGGAGTTGGTGGCATGTGAAACCCGCATGTGGAGCATTCGTTTGTGTGGGATGCTCTACCAGGTTCATTCCTAGATAATGCACTCAAAGGGCACTAAGCATAGAGTGTGAAAACTGAGTTTCCTTGAGAGCTGCTTGGAAGCCTGATGGTGTGTGAAGTTAGTGAGCCAAATGGAGTTGTTCTCACACAAGAACCACTCGGCTGATCCTTCTTCAATATGCCCTTCACCAACATGCAGTGTTTCCTTGATTGAATTAGCTCTCACACCAATATTTGCGTCTAGAGCCTTTGCATTGAGGGCTATCTGATAACGCCTTGGCGCTGAAGTTGCCTGTGAATGTGGAGTTGGTGGCATGTGAAACCCGCATGTGGAGCATTCGTTTGTGTGGGATGCTCACCAAGCTTCATTTCAGTCCTAGTCACTCAAAGGGCAGTAAGCATAGAGTGTGGAAAAGAGTTTCCTTGAGAGCTGCTTGGGAGCCTGATGGTGTGTGAAGTTAGTGAGCCAAATGGAGTTGTTATCCCACAGGAACCGCTCGGCTGATCCTTCTTCAATATGCCCTTCACCAACATGCAGTGTTTCCTTGATTGAATTAGCTCTCACACCAATATTTGCGTCTAGAGCCTTTGCATTGAGGGCTATCTGAAAACGGCTGTGGTGCTGAAGTTGCCTGTGAATGTGGAGTTGGTGGCATGTGAAACCCGCATGTGCAGCATTCTTTTCTGTGGCATGCTCTACCAGGTTCATTCCTAGATAATGCACTCAAAGGGCACTAAGCATAGAGTGTGAAAACTGAGTTTCCTTGAGAGCTGCTTGGAAGCCTGATGGTGTGTGAAGTTAGTGAGCCAAATGGAGTTGTTCTCCCACAAGAACCACTCGGCTGATCCTTCTTCAATATGCCCTTCACCAACATGCAGTGTTTCCTTGATTGAATTAGTTCTCACACCAATATTTGCGTCTAGAGCCTTTGCTTTGAGGGCTATCTGAAAACGGCTGTGGCGCTGAAGTTGCCTGTGAATGTGGAGTTGGTGGCATGTGAAACCCGCATGTGGAGCATTCGTTTGTGTGGGATGCTCTACCAGATTCATTCCTAGATAATGCACTCAAAGGGCACTAAGCATAGAGTGTGAAAACTGAATTTCCTTGAGAGCTGCTTGGAAGCCTGATGGTGTGTGAAGTTAGTGAGCCAAATGGAGTTGTTCTCCCACAAGAACCACTCGGCTGATCCTTCTTCAATATGCCCTTCACCAACATGCAGTGTTTCCTTGATTGAATTAGCTCTCACACCAATATTTGCGTCTAGAGCCTTTGCATTGAGGGCTATCTGAAAACGGCTGTGGCGCTGAAGTTGCCTGTGAATGTGGAGTTGGTGGCATGTGAAACCCGCATGTGGAGCATTCGTTTGTGTGGGATGCTCACCAAGCTTCATTTCAGTCCTAGGCACTCAAAGGGCACTAAGCATAGAGTGTGAAAACTGAGTTTCCTTGAGAGCTGCTTGGAAGCCTGATGGTGTGTGAAGTTAGTGAGCCAAATGGAGTTGTTTTCCCACAGGAACCACTCGGCTGATCCTTCTTCAATATGCCCTTCACCAACATGCAGTGTTTCCTTGATTGAATTAGCTCTCACACCAATATTTGCGTCTAGAGCCTTTGCATTGAGGGCTATCTGAAAACGGCTGTGGCGCTGAAGTTGCCTGAGAATGTGGAGTTGGTGGCATGTGAAACCCGCATGTGGAGCATTCGTTTGTGTGGGATGCTCTACCAGGTTCATTCCTAGATAATGCACTCAAAGGGCACTAAGCATAGAGTGTGAAAACTGAGTTTCCTTGAGAGCTGCTTGGAAGCCTGATGGTGTGTGAAGTTAGTGAGCCAAATGGAGTTGTTCTCACACAAGAACCACTCGGCTGATCCTTCTTCAATATGCCCTTCACCAACATGCAGTGTTTCCTTGATTGAATTAGCTCTCACACCAATATTTGCGTCTAGAGCCTTTGCATTGAGGGCTATCTAAAAATGGCTGTGACGCTGAAGTTGCCTGTGAATGTGGAGTTGGTGGCATGTGAAACCCGCATGTGGAGCATTCGTTTGTGTGGGATGCTCACCAAGCTTCATTTCAGTCCTAGTCACTCAAAGGGCAGTAAGCATAGAGTGTGAAAACTGAGTTTCCTTGAGAGCTGCTTGGAAGCCTGATGGTGTGTGAAGTTAGTGAGCCAAATGGAGTTGTTATCCCACAGGAACCACTCGGCTGATCCTTCTTCAATATGCCCTTCACCAACATGCAGTGTTTCCTTGATTGAATTTGCTCTCACACCAATATTTGTGTCTAGAGCCTTTGCATTGAGGGCTATCTGAAAACGGCTGTGGCGCTGAAGTTGCCTGTGAATGTGGAGTTGGTGGCATGTGAAACCCGCATGTGGAGCATTCGTTTGTGTGGGATGCTCTACCAGGTTCATTCCTAGATAATGCACTCAAAGGGCACTAAGCATAGAGTGTGAAAACTGAGTTTCCTGGAGAGCTGCTAGGAAGCCTGATGGTGTGTGAAGTTAGTGAGCCAAATGGAGTTGTTCTCCCACAAGAACCACTCGGCTGATCCTTCTTCAATATGCCCTTCAGCAACATGCAGTGTTTCCTTGATTGAATTAGCTCTCACACCAATATTTGCGTCTAGAGCCTTTGCATTGAGGGCTATCTGAAAACGGCTGTGGCGCTGAAGTTGCCTGTGAATGTGGAGTTGGTGGCATGTGAAACCCGCATGTGGAGCATTCGTTTGTGTGGGATGCTCTACCAGGTTCATTCCTAGATAATGCACTCAAAGGGCACTAAGCATAGAGTGTGAAAACTGAGTTTCCTTGAGAGCTGCTTGGAAGCCTGATGGTGTGTGAAGTTAGTGAGCCAAATGGAGTTGTTCTCCCACAAGAACCACTCGGCTGATCCTTCTTCAATATGCCCTTCACCAACATGCAGTGTATCCTTGATTGAATTAGCTCTCACACCAATATTTGCGTCTAGAGCCTTTGCTTTGAGGGCTATCTGAAAACGGCTGTGGCGCTGAAGTTGCCTGTGAATGTGGAGTTGATGGCATGTGAAACCCGCATGTGGAGCATTCGTTTGTGTGGGATGCTCTACCAGATTCATTCCTAGATAATGCACTCAAAGGGCACTAAGCATAGAGTGTGAAAACTGAATTTCCTTGAGAGCTGCTTGGAAGCCTGATGGTGTGTGAAGTTAGTGAGCCAAATGGAGGTGTTTTCCCACAAGAACCACTCGGCTGATCCTTCTTCAATATGCGCTTCAGCAACATGCAGTGTTTCCTTGATTGAATTAGCTCTCACACCAATATTTGCGTCTAGAGCCTTTGCATTGAGGGCTATCTGAAAACGGCTGTGGCGCTGAAGTTGCCTGTGAATGTGGAGTTGGTGGCATGTGAAACCCGCATGTGGAGCATTCGTTTGTGTGGGATGCTCACCAAGCTTCATTTCAGTCCTAGTCACTCAAAGGGCAGTAAGCATAGAGTGTGAAAACTGAGTTTCCTTGAGAGCTGCTTGGGAGCCTGATGGTGTGTGAAGTTAGTGAGCCAAATGGAGTTGTTATCCCACAGGAACCACTCGGCTGATCCTTCTTCAATATGCCCTTCACCAACATGCAGTGTTTCCTTGATTGAATTTGCTCTCACACCAATATTTGTGTCTAGAGCCTTTGCATTGAGGGCTATCTGAAAACGGCTGTGGCGCTGAAGTTGCCTGTGAATGTGGAGTTGGTGGCATGTGAAACCCGCATGTGGAGCATTCGTTTGTGTGGGATGCTCTACCAGGTTCATTCCTAGATAATGCACTCAAAGGGCACTAAGCATAGAGTGTGAAAACTGAGTTTCCTGGAGAGCTGCTAGGAAGCCTGATGGTGTGTGAAGTTAGTGAGCCAAATGGAGTTGTTCTCCCACAAGAACCACTCGGCTGATCCTTCTTCAATATGCCCTTCAGCAACATGCAGTGTTTCCTTGATTGAATTAGCTCTCACACCAATATTTGCGTCTAGAGCCTTTGCATTGAGGGCTATCTGAAAACGGCTGTGGCGCTGAAGTTGCCTGTGAATGTGGAGTTGGTGGCATGTGAAACCCGCATGTGGAGCATTCGTTTGTGTGGGATGCTCTACCAGGTTCATTCCTAGATAATGCACTCAAAGGGCACTAAGCATAGAGTGTGAAAACTGAGTTTCCTTGAGAGCTGCTTGGAAGCCTGATGGTGTGTGAAGTTAGTGAGCCAAATGGAGTTGTTCTCCCACAAGAACCACTCGGCTGATCCTTCTTCAATATGCCTTTCACCAACATGCAGTGTATCCTTGATTGAATTAGCTCTCACACCAATATTTGCGTCTAGAGCCTTTGCTTTGAGGGCTATCTGAAAACGGCTGTGGCGCTGAAGTTGCCTGTGAATGTGGAGTTGATGGCATGTGAAACCCGCATGTGGAGCATTCGTTTGTGTGGGATGCTCTACCAGATTCATTCCTAGATAATGCACTCAAAGGGCACTAAGCATAGAGTGTGAAAACTGAATTTCCTTGAGAGCTGCTTGGAAGCCTGATGGTGTGTGAAGTTAGTGAGCCAAATGGAGGTGTTTTCCCACAAGAACCACTCGGCTGATCCTTCTTCAATATGCGCTTCAGCAACATGCAGTGTTTCCTTGATTGAATTAGCTCTCACACCAATATTTGCGTCTAGAGCCTTTGCATTGAGGGCTATCTGAAAACGGCTGTGGCGCTGAAGTTGCCTGTGAATGTGGAGTTGGTGGCATGTGAAACCCGCATGTGGAGCATTCGTTTGTGTGGGATGCTCTACCAGATTCATTTCTAGATAATGCACTCAAAGGGCACTAAGCATAGAGTGTGAAAACTGAATTTCCTTGAGAGCTGCTTGGAAGCCTGATGGTGTGTGAAGTTAGTGAGCCAAATGGAGTTGTTCTCCCACAAGAACCACTCGGCTGATCCTTCTTCAATATGCCCTTCAGCAACATGCAGTGTTTCCTTGATTGAATTAGCTCTCACAGCAATATTTGCGTCTAGAGCCTTTGCATTGAGGGCTATCTGAAAAATGGCTGTGGCGCTGAAGTTGCCTGTGAATGTGGAGTTGGTGGCATGTGAAACCCGCATGTGGAGCATTCGTTTGTGTGGGATGCTCACCAAGCTTCATTTCAGTCCTAGTCACTCAAAAAGCAGTAAGCATAGAGTGTGTAAAAGATTTTCCTTGAGAGCTGCTTGGAAGCCTGATGGTGTGTGAAGTTAGTGAGCCAAATGGAGTTGTTCTCCCACAAGAACCACTCGGCTGATCCTTCTTCAATATGCCCTTCACCAACATGCAGTGTTTCCTTGATTGAATTAGCTCTCACACCAATATTTGCGTCTAGAGCCTTTGCATTGAGGGCTATCTGAAAACGGCTGTGGCGCTGAAGTTGCCTGTGAATGTGGAGTTGGTGGCATGTGAAACCCGCATGTGGAGCATTCGTTTGTGTGGGATGCTCTACCAGGTTCATTCCTAGATAATGCACTCAAAGGGCACTAAGCATAGAGTGTGAAAACTGAGTTTCCTTGAGAGCTGCTTGGAAGCCTGATGGTGTGTGAAATTAGTGAGCCAAATGGAGTTGTTCTCCCACAAGAACCACTCGGCTGATCCTTCTTCAATATGCCCTTCACCAACATGCAGTGTATCCTTGATTGAATTAGCTCTCACACCAATATTTGCGTCTAGAGCCTTTGCTTTGAGGGCTATCTGAAAACGGCTGTGGCGCTGAAGTTGCCTGTGAATGTGGAGTTGATGGCATGTGAAACCCGCATGTGGAGCATTCGTTTGTGTGGGATGCTCTACCAGATTCATTCCTAGATAATGCACTCAAAGGGCACTAAGCATAGAGTGTGAAAACTGAATTTCCTTGAGAGCTGCTTGGAAGCCTGATGGTGTGTGAAGTTAGTGAGCCAAATGGAGGTGTTTTCCCACAAGAACCACTCGGCTGATCCTTCTTCAATATGCGCTTCAGCAACATGCAGTGTTTCCTTGATTGAATTAGCTCTCACACCAATATTTGCGTCTAGAGCCTTTGCATTGAGGGCTATCTGAAAAATGGCTGTGGCGCTGAAGTTGCCTGTGAATGTGGAGTTGGTGGCATGTGAAACCCGCATGTGGAGCATTCGTTTGTGTGGGATGCTCACCAAGCTTCATTTCAGTCCTAGTCACTCAAAAAGCAGTAAGCATAGAGTGTGTAAAAGATTTTCCTTGAGAGCTGCTTGGAAGCCTGATGGTGTGTGAAGTTAGTGAGCCAAATGGAGTTGTTCTCCCACAAGAACCACTCGGCTGATCCTTCTTCAATATGCCCTTCACCAACATGCAGTGTTTCCTTGATTGAATTAGCTCTCACACCAATATTTGCGTCTAGAGCCTTTGCATTGAGGGCTATCTGAAAACGGCTGTGGCGCTGAAGTTGCCTGTGAATGTGGAGTTGGTGGCATGTGAAACCCGCATGTGGAGCATTCGTTTGTGTGGGATGCTCTACCAGGTTCATTCCTAGATAATGCACTCAAAGGGCACTAAGCATAGAGTGTGAAAACTGAGTTTCCTTGAGAGCTGCTTGGAAGCCTGATGGTGTGTGAAATTAGTGAGCCAAATGGAGTTGTTCTCCCACAAGAACCACTCGGCTGATCCTTCTTCAATATGCCCTTCACCAACATGCAGTGTATCCTTGATTGAATTAGCTCTCACACCAATATTTGCGTCTAGAGCCTTTGCTTTGAGGGCTATCTGAAAACGGCTGTGGCGCTGAAGTTGCCTGTGAATGTGGAGTTGATGGCATGTGAAACCCGCATGTGGAGCATTCGTTTGTGTGGGATGCTCTACCAGATTCATTCCTAGATAATGCACTCAAAGGGCACTAAGCATAGAGTGTGAAAACTGAATTTCCTTGAGAGCTGCTTGGAAGCCTGATGGTGTGTGAAGTTAGTGAGCCAAATGGAGGTGTTTTCCCACAAGAACCACTCGGCTGATCCTTCTTCAATATGCGCTTCAGCAACATGCAGTGTTTCCTTGATTGAATTAGCTCTCACACCAATATTTGCGTCTAGAGCCTTTGCATTGAGGGCTATCTGAAAACGGCTGTGGCGCTGAAGTTGCCTGTGAATGTGGAGTTGGTGGCATGTGAAACCCGCATGTGGAGCATTCGTTTGTGTGGGATGCTCACCAAGCTTCATTTCAGTCCTAGTCACTCAAAAGGCAGTAAGCATAGAGTGTGGAAAAGAGTTTCCTTGAGAGCTGCTTGGGAGCCTGATGGTGTGTGAAGTTAGTGAGCCAAATGGAGTTGTTATCCCACAGGAACCACTCGGCTGATCCTTCTTCAATATGCCCTTCACCAACATGCAGTGTTTCCTTGATTGAATTTGCTCTCACACCAATATTTGTGTCTAGAGCCTTTGCATTGAGGGCTATCTGAAAACGGCTGTGGCGCTGAAGTTGCCTGTTAATGTGGAGTTGGTGGCATGTGAAACCCGCATGTGGAGCATTCGTTTGTGTGGGATGCTCTACCAGGTTCATTCCTAGATAATGCACTCAAAGGGCACTAAGCATAGAGTGTGAAAACTGAGTTTCCTGGAGAGCTGCTAGGAAGCCTGATGGTGTGTGAAGTTAGTGAGCCAAATGGAGTTGTTCTCCCACAAGAACCACTCGGCTGATCCTTCTTCAATATGCCCTTCAGCAACATGCAGTGTTTCCTTGATTGAATTAGCTCTCACACCAATATTTGCGTCTAGAGCCTTTGCATTGAGGGCTATCTGAAAACGGCTGTGGCGCTGAAGTTGCCTGTGAATGTGGAGTTGGTGGCATGTGAAACCCGCATGTGGAGCATTCGTTTGTGTGGGATGCTCTACCAGGTTCATTCCTAGATAATGCACTCAAAGGGCACTAAGCATAGAGTGTGAAAACTGAATTTCCTTGAGAGCTGCTTGGAAGCCTGATGGTGTGTGAAGTTAGTGAGCCAAATGGAGTTGTTCTCCCACAAGAACCACTCGGCTGATCCTTCTTCAATATGCCCTTCACCAACATGCAGTGTTTCCTTGATTGAATTAGCTCTCACACCAATATTTGCGTCTAGAGCCTTTGCTTTGAGGGCTATCTGAAAACGGCTGTGGCGCTGAAGTTGCCTGTGAATGTGGAGTTGATGGCATGTGAAACCCGCATGTGGAGCATTCGTTTGTGTGGGATGCTCTACCAGATTCATTCCTAGATAATGCACTCAAAGGGCACTAAGCATAGAGTGTGAAAACTGAATTTCCTTGAGAGCTGCTTGGAAGCCTGATGGTGTGTGAAGTTAGTGAGCCAAATGGAGGTGTTTTCCCACAAGAACCACTCGGCTGATCCTTCTTCAATATGCGCTTCAGCAACATGCAGTGTTTCCTTGATTGAATTAGCTCTCACACCAATATTTGCGTCTAGAGCCTTTGCATTGAGGGCTATCTGAAAACGGCTGTGGCGCTGAAGTTGCCTGTGAATGTGGAGTTGGTGGCATGTGAAACCCGCATGTGGAGCATTCGTTTGTGTGGGATGCTCTACCAGATTCATTTCTAGATAATGCACTCAAAGGGCACTAAGCATAGAGTGTGAAAACTGAATTTCCTTGAGAGCTGCTTGGAAGCCTGATGGTGTGTGAAGTTAGTGAGCCAAATGGAGTTGTTCTCCCACAAGAACCACTCGGCTGATCCTTCTTCAATATGCCCTTCACCAACATGCAGTGTTTCCTTGATTGAATTAGCTCTCACACCAATATTTGCGTCTAGAGCCTTTGCATTGAGGGCTATCTGAAAAATGGCTGTGGCGCTGAAGTTGCCTGTGAATGTGGAGTTGGTGGCATGTGAAACCCGCATGTGGAGCATTCGTTTGTGTGGGATGCTCACCAAGCTTCATTTCAGTGCTAGGCACGCAAGTGGCACTAAGCATAGAGTGTGAAAACTGAGTTTCCTTGAGAGCTGCTTGGAAGCCTGATGGTGTGTGAAGTTAGTGAGCCAAATGGAGTTGTTTTCCCACAAGAACCACTCGGCTGATCCTTCTTCAGTATGCCCTTCACCAACATGCAGTGTTTCCTTGATTGAATTAGCTCTCACACCAATATTTGCGTCTAGAGCCTTTGCATTGAGGGCTATCTGAAAACGGCTGTGGCGCTGAAGTTGCCTGTGAATGTGGAGTTGGTGGCATGTGAAACCCGCATGTGGAGCATTCGTTTGTGTGGGATTCTCTACCAGGTTCATTCCTAGATAATGCACTCAAAGGGCACTAAGCATAGAGTGTGAAAACTGAATTTCCTTGAGAGCTGCTTGGAAGCCTGATGGTGTGTGAAGTTAGTGAGCCAAATGGAGGTGTTTTCCCACAAGAACCACTCGGCTGATCCTTCTTCAATATGCGCTTCAGCAACATGCAGTGTTTCCTTGATTGAATTAGCTCTCACACCAATATTTGCGTCTAGAGCCTTTGCATTGAGGGCTATCTGAAAACGGCTGTGGCGCTGAAGTTGCCTGTGAATGTGGAGTTGGTGGCATGTGAAACCCGCATGTGGAGCATTCGTTTGTGTGGGATGCTCTACCAGATTCATTTCTAGATAATGCACTCAAAGGGCACTAAGCATAGAGTGTGAAAACTGAATTTCCTTGAGAGCTGCTTGGAAGCCTGATGGTGTGTGAAGTTAGTGAGCCAAATGGAGTTGTTCTCCCACAAGAACCACTCGGCTGATCCTTCTTCAATATGCCCTTCACCAACATGCAGTGTTTCCTTGATTGAATTAGCTCTCACAGCAATATTTGCGTCTAGAGCCTTTGCATTGAGGGCTATCTGAAAAATGGCTGTGGCGCTGAAGTTGCCTGTGAATGTGGAGTTGGTGGCATGTGAAACCCGCATGTGGAGCATTCGTTTGTGTGGGATGCTCACCAAGCTTCATTTCAGTGCTAGGCACGCAAGTGGCACTAAGCATAGAGTGTGAAAACTGAGTTTCCTTGAGAGCTGCTTGGAAGCCTGATGGTGTGTGAAGTTAGTGAGCCAAATGGAGTTGTTTTCCCACAAGAACCACTCGGCTGATCCTTCTTCAGTATGCCCTTCACCAACATGCAGTGTTTCCTTGATTGAATTAGCTCTCACACCAATATTTGCGTCTAGAGCCTTTGCATTGAGGGCTATCTGAAAACGGCTGTGGCGCTGAAGTTGCCTGTGAATGTGGAGTTGGTGGCATGTGAAACCCGCATGTGGAGCATTCGTTTGTGTGGGATTCTCTACCAGGTTCATTCCTAGATAATGCACTCAAAGGGCACTAAGCATAGAGTGTGAAAACTGAGTTTCCTTGAGAGCTGCTTGGAAGCCTGATGGTGTGTGAAGTTAGTGAGCCAAATGGAGTTGTTCTCCCACAAGAACCATTCGGCTGATCCTTCTTCAATATGCCCTTCACCAACATGCAGTGTTTCCTTGATTGAATTAGCTCTCACACCAATATTTGCGTCTAGAGCCTTTGCATTGAGGGCTATCTGAAAATGGCTGTGGCCCTGAAGTTGTCTGTGAATGTGGAGTTGGTGGCATGTGAAACCCGCATGTGGAGCATTCGTTTGTGTGGGATGCTCACCAAGCTTCATTTCAGTCCTAGTCACTCAAAAAGCAGTAAGCATAGAGTGTGTAAAAGAGTTTCCTTGAGAGCTGCTTGGAAGCCTGATGGTGTGTGAAGTTAGTGAGCCAAATGGAGTTGTTCTCCCACAAGAACCACTCGGCTGATCCTTCTTCAATATGCCCTTCACCAACATGCAGTGTTTCCTTGATTGAATTAGCTCTCACACCAATATTTGCGTCTAGAGCCTTTGCATTGAGGGCTATCTGAAAACGGCTGTGGCGCTGAAGTTGCCTGTGAATGTGGAGTTGGTGGCATGTGAAACCCGCATGTGGAGCATTCTTTTGTGTGGGATGCTCTACCAGGTTCATTCCTAGATAATGCAGTGAAAAGGCACTAAGCATAGAGTGTGAAAACTGAGTTTCCTTGAGAGCTGCTTGCAAGCCTGATGGTGTGTGAAGTAAGTGAGCCAAATGGAGTTGTTTTCCCACAAGAACCACTCGGCTGATCCTTCTTCAATATGCCCTTCACCAACATGCAGTGTTTCCTTGATTGAATTAGCTCTCACACCAATATTTGCGTCTAGAGCCTTTGCATTGAGGGCTATCTGAAAATGGCTGTGGCGCTGAAGTTGCCTGTGAATGTGGAGTTGGTGGCATGTGAAACCCGCATGTGGAGCATTCGTTTGTGTGGGATGCTCTACCATATTCATTCCTAGATAATGCACTCAAAGGGCACTAAGCATAGAGTGTGAAAACTGAATTTCCTTGAGAGCTGCTTGGAAGCCTGATGGTGTGTGAAGTTAGTGAGCCAAATGGAGTTGTTCTCCCACAAGAACCACTCGGCTGATCCTTCTTCAATATGCCCTTCACCAACATGCAGTGTTTCCTTGATTGAATTAGCTCTCACACCAATATTTGCGTCTAGAGCCTTTGCATTGAGGGCTATCTGAAAACGGCTGTGGCGCTGAAGTTGCCTGTGAATGTGGAGTTGGTGGCATGTGAAACCCGCATGTGGAGCATTCGTTTGTGTGGGATGCTCTACCAGATTCATTCCTAGATAATGCACTCAAAGGGCACTAAGCATAGAGTGTGAAAACTGAATTTCCTTGAGAGCTGCTTGGAAGCCTGATGGTGTGTGAAGTTAGTGAGCCAAATGGAGTTGTTCTCCCACAAGAACCACTCGGCTGATCCTTCTTCAATATGCCCTTCACCAACATGCAGTGTTTCCTTGATTGAATTAGCTCTCACACCAATATTTGAGTCTAGAGCCTTTACATTGAGGGCTATCTGAAAAATGGCTGTGGCGCTGAAGTTGCCTGTGAATGTGGAGTTGGTGGCATGTGAAACCCGCATGTGGAGCATTCGTTTGTGTGGGATGCTCACCAAGCTTCATTTCAGTCCTAGGCACGCAACTGGCACTAAGCATAGAGTGTGAAAACTGAGTTTCCTTGAGAGCTGCTTGGAAGCCTGATGGTGTGTGAAGTTAGTGAGCCAAATGGAGTTGTTTTCCCACAAGAACCACTCGGCTGATCCTTCTTCAATATGCCCTTCACCAACATGCAGTGTTTCCTTGATTGAATTAGCTCTCACACCAATATTTGCGTCTAGAGCCTTTGCATTGAGGGCTATCTGAAAACGGCTGTGGCGCTGAAGTTGCCTGTGAATGTGGAGTTGGGGGCATGTGAAACCCGCATGTGGAGCATTCGTTTGTGTGGGATGCTCTACCAGGTTCATTCCTAGATAATGCACTCAAAGGGCACTAAGCATAGAGTGTGAAAACTGAGTTTCCTTGAGAGCTGCTTGGAAGCCTGATGGTGTGTGAAGTTAGTGAGCCAAATGGAGTTGTTCTCACACAAGAACCACTCGGCTGATCCTTCTTCAATATGTCCTTCACCAACATGCAGTGTTTCCTTGATTGAATTAGCTCTCACACCAATATTTGCGTCTAGAGCCTTTGCATTGAGGGCTATCTAAAAATGGCTGTGACGCTGAAGTTGCCTGTGAATGTGGAGTTGGTGGCATGTGAAACCCGCATGTGGAGCATTCGTTTGTGTGGGATGCTCACCAAGCTTCATTTCAGTCCTAGTCACTCAAAGGGCAGTAAGCATAGAGTGTGGAAAAGAGTTTCCTTGAGAGCTGCTTGGGAGCCTGATGGTGTGTGAAGTTAGTGAGCCAAATGGAGTTGTTATCCCACAGGAACCGCTCGGCTGATCCTTCTTCAATATGCCCTTCACCAACATGCAGTGTTTCCTTGATTGAATTAGCTCTCACACCAATATTTGCGTCTAGAGCCTTTGCATTGAGGGCTATCTGAAAACGGCTGTGGCGCTGAAGTTGCCTGTGAATGTGGAGTTGGTGGCATGTGAAACCCGCATGTGCAGCATTCTTTTCTGTGGCATGCTCTACCAGGTTCATTCCTAGATAATGCACTCAAAGGGCACTAAGCATAGAGTGTGAAAACTGAATTTCCTTGAGAGCTGCTTGGAAGCCTGATGGTGTGTGAAGTTAGTGAGCCAAATGGAGTTGTTCTCCCACAAGAACCACTCGGCTGATCCTTCTTCAATATGCCCTTCAGCAACATGCTGTGTTTCCTTGATTGAATTAGCTCTCACACCAATATTTGAGTCTAGAGCCTTTGCATTGAGGGCTATCTGAAAAATGGCTGTGGCGCTGAAGTTGCCTGTGAATGTGGAGTTGGTGGCATGTGAAACCCGCATGTGGAGCATTCGTTTGTGTGGGATGCTCTACCAGATTCATTCCTAGATAATGCACTCAAAGGGCACTAAGCATAGAGTGTGAAAACTGAATTTCCTTGAGAGCTGCTTGGAAGCCTGATGGTGTGTGAAGTTAGTGAGCCAAATGGAGTTGTTCTCCCACAAGAACCACTCGGCTGATCCTTCTTCAATATGCCCTTCACCAACATGCAGTGTTTCCTTGATTGAATTAGCTCTCACACCAATATTTGCGTCTAGAGCCTTTGCATTGAGGGCTATCTGAAAAATGGCTGTGGCGCTGAAGTTGCCTGTGAATGTGGAGTTGGTGGCATGTGAAACCCGCATGTGGAGCATTCGTTTGTGTGGGATGCTCACCAAGCTTCATTTCAGTCCTAGGCACGCAAGTGGCACTAAGCATAGAGTGTGAAAACTGAGTTTCCTTGAGAGCTGCTTGGAAGCCTGATGGTGTGTGAAGTTAGTGAGCCAAATGGAGTTGTTTTCCCACAGGAACCACTCGGCTGATCCTTCTTCAATATGCCCTTCAGCAACATGCAGTGTTTCCTTGATTGAATTAGCTCTCACACCAATATTTGCGTCTAGAGCCTTTGCATTGAGGGCTATCTGAAAACGGCTGTGGCGCTGAAGTTGCCTGAGAATGTGGAGTTGGTGGCATGTGAAACCCGCATGTGGAGCATTCGTTTGTGTGGGATGCTCTACCAGGTTCATTCCTAGATAATGCACTCAAAGGGCACTAAGCATAGAGTGTGAAAACTGAGTTTCCTTGAGAGCTGCTTGGAAGCCTGATGGTGTGTGAAGTTAGTGAGCCAAATGGAGTTGTTCTCCCACAAGAACCACTCGGCTGATCCTTCTTCAATATGCCCTTCACCAACATGCAGTGTTTCCTTGATTGAATTAGCTCTCACACCAATATTTGCGTCTAGAGCCTTTGCATTGAGGGCTATCTAAAAATGGCTGTGACGCTAAAGTTGCCTGTGAATGTGGAGTTGGTGGCATGTGAAACCCGCATGTGGAGCATTCGTTTGTGTGGGATGCTCACCAAGCTTCATTTCAGTCCTAGTCACTCAAAGGGCAGTAAGCATAGAGTGTGAAAACTGAGTTTCCTTGAGAGCTGCTTGGGAGCCTGATGGTGTGTGAAGTTAGTGAGCCAAATGGAGTTGTTATCCCACAGGAACCACTCGGCTGATCCTTCTTCAATATGCCCTTCACCAACATGCAGTGTTTCCTTGATTGAATTTGCTCTCACACCAATATTTGTGTCTAGAGCCTTTGCATTGAGGGCTATCTGAAACGGCTGTGGCGCTGAAGTTGCCTGTGAATGTGGAGTTGGTGGCATGTGAAACCCGCATGTGGAGCATTCGTTTGTGTGGGATGCTCTACCAGGTTCATTCCTAGATAATGCACTCAAAGGGCACTAAGCATAGAGTGTGAAAACTGAGTTTCCTTGAGAGCTGCTAGGAAGCCTGATGGTGTGTGAAGTTAGTGAGCCAAATGGAGTTGTTCTCCCACAAGAACCACTCGGCTGATCCTTCTTCAATATGCCCTTCACCAACATGCAGTGTTTCCTTGATTGAATTAGCTCTCACACCAATATTTGCGTCTAGAGCCTTTGCATTGAGGGCTATCTGAAAACGGCTGTGGCGCTGAAGTTGCCTGTGAATGTGGAGTTGGTGGCATGTGAAACCCGCATGTGGAGCATTCGTTTGTGTGGGATGCTCTACCAGGTTCATTCCTAGATAATGCACTCAAAGGGCACTAAGCATAGAGTGTGAAAACTGAGTTTCCTTGAGAGCTGCTTGGAAGCCTGATGGTGTGTGAAGTTAGTGAGCCAAATGGAGTTGTTCTCCCACAAGAACCACTCGGCTGATCCTTCTTCAATATGCCCTTCACCAACATGCAGTGTTTCCTTGATTGAATTAGCTCTCACACCAATATTTGCGTCTAGAGCCTTTGCATTGAGGGCTATCTGAAAACGGCTGTGGCGCTGAAGTTGCCTGTGAATGTGGAGTTGATGGCATGTGAAACCCGCATGTGGAGCATTCGTTTGTGTGGGATGCTCTACCAGATTCATTCCTAGATAATGCACTCAAAGGGCACTAAGCATAGAGTGTGAAAACTGAATTTCCTTGAGAGCTGCTTGGAAGCCTGATGGTGTGTGAAGTTAGTGAGCCAAATGGAGGTGTTTTCCCACAAGAACCACTCGGCTGATCCTTCTTCAATATGCGTTTCAGCAACATGCAGTGTTTCCTTGATTGAATTAGCTCTCACACCAATATTTGCGTCTAGAGCCTTTGCATTGAGGGCTATCTGAAAACGGCTGTGGCGCTGAAGTTGCCTGTGAATGTGGAGTTGGTGGCATGTGAAACCCGCATGTGGAGCATTCGTTTGTGTGGGATGCTCTACCAGATTCATTTCTAGATAATGCACTCAAAGGGCACTAAGCATAGAGTGTGAAAACTGAATTTCCTTGAGAGCTGCTTGGAAGCCTGATGGTGTGTGAAGTTAGTGAGCCAAATGGAGTTGTTCTCCCACAAGAACCACTCGGCTGATCCTTCTTCAATATGCCCTTCACCAACATGCAGTGTTTCCTTGATTGAATTAGCTCTCACACCAATATTTGCGTCTAGAGCCTTTGCTTTGAGGGCTATCTGAAAACGGCTGTGGCGCTGAAGTTGCCTGTGAATGTGGAGTTGGTGGCATGTGAAACCCGCATGTGGAGCATTCGTTTGTGTGGGATGCTCTACCAGATTCATTCCTAGATAATGCACTCAAAGGGCACTAAGCATAGAGTGTGAAAACTGAATTTCCTTGAGAGCTGCTTGGAAGCCTGATGGTGTGTGAAGTTAGTGAGCCAAATGGAGTTGTTCTCCCACAAGAACCACTCGGCTGATCCTTCTTCAATATGCCCTTCAGCAACATGCAGTGTTTCCTTGATTGAATTAGCTCTCACACCAATATTTGCGTCTAGAGCCTTTGCATTGAGGGCTATCTGAAAAATGGCTGTGGCGCTGAAGTTGCCTGTGAATGTGGAGTTGGTGGCATGTGAAACCCGCATGTGGAGCATTCGTTTGTGTGGGATGCTCACCAAGCTTCATTTCAGTCCTAGGCACGCAAGTGGCACTAAGCATAGAGTGTGAAAACTGAGTTTCCTTGAGAGCTGCTTGGAAGCCTGATGGTGTGTGAAGTTAGTGAGCCAAATGGAGTTGTTTTCCCACAGGAACCACTCGGCTGATCCTTCTTCAATATGCCCTTCACCAACATGCAGTGTTTCCTTGATTGAATTAGCTCTCACACCAATATTTGCGTCTAGAGCCTTTGCATTGAGGGCTATCTGAAAACGGCTGTGGCGCTGAAGTTGCCTGAGAATGTGGAGTTGGTGGCATGTGAAACCCGCATGTGGAGCATTCGTTTGTGTGGGATGCTCTACCAGGTTCATTCCTAGATAATGCACTCAAAGGGCACTAAGCATAGAGTGTGAAAACTGAGTTTCCTTGAGAGCTGCTTGGAAGCCTGATGGTGTGTGAAGTTAGTGAGCCAAATGGAGTTGTTCTCACACAAGAACCACTCGGCTGATCCTTCTTCAATATGCCCTTCACCAACATGCAGTGTTTCCTTGATTGAATTAGCTCTCACACCAATATTTGCGTCTAGAGCCTTTGCATTGAGGGCTATCTAAAAATGGCTGTGACGCTGAAGTTGCCTGTGAATGTGGAGTTGGTGGCATGTGAAACCCGCATGTGGAGCATTCGTTTGTGTGGGATGCTCACCAAGCTTCATTTCAGTCCTAGTCACTCAAAGGGCAGTAAGCATAGAGTGTGAAAACTGAGTTTCCTTGAGAGCTGCTTGGGAGCCTGATGGTGTGTGAAGTTAGTGAGCCAAATGGAGTTGTTATCCCACAGGAACCACTCGGCTGATCCTTCTTCAATATGCCCTTCACCAACATGCAGTGTTTCCTTGATTGAATTTGCTCTCACACCAATATTTGTGTCTAGAGCCTTTGCATTGAGGGCTATCTGAAAACGGCTGTGGCGCTGAAGTTGCCTGTGAATGTGGAGTTGGTGGCATGTGAAACCCGCATGTGGAGCATTCGTTTGTGTGGGATGCTCTACCAGGTTCATTCCTAGATAATGCACTCAAAGGGCACTAAGCATAGAGTGTGAAAACTGAGTTTCCTTGAGAGCTGCTAGGAAGCCTGATGGTGTGTGAAGTTAGTGAGCCAAATGGAGTTGTTCTCCCACAAGAACCACTCGGCTGATCCTTCTTCAATATGCCCTTCAGCAACATGCAGTGTTTCCTTGATTGAATTAGCTCTCACACCAATATTTGCGTCTAGAGCCTTTGCATTGAGGGCTATCTGAAAACGGCTGTGGCGCTGAAGTTGCCTGTGAATGTGGAGTTGGTGGCATGTGAAACCCGCATGTGGAGCATTCGTTTGTGTGGGATGCTCTACCAGGTTCATTCCTAGATAATGCACTCAAAGGGCACTAAGCATAGAGTGTGAAAACTGAGTTTCCTTGAGAGCTGCTTGGAAGCCTGATGGTGTGTGAAGTTAGTGAGCCAAATGGAGTTGTTCTCCCACAAGAACCACTCGGCTGATCCTTCTTCAATATGCCCTTCACCAACATGCAGTGTTTCCTTGATTGAATTAGCTCTCACACCAATATTTGCGTCTAGAGCCTTTGCTTTGAGGGCTATCTGAAAACGGCTGTGGCGCTGAAGTTGCCTGTGAATGTGGAGTTGATGGCATGTGAAACCCGCATGTGGAGCATTCGTTTGTGTGGGATGCTCTACCAGATTCATTCCTAGATAATGCACTCAAAGGGCACTAAGCATAGAGTGTGAAAACTGAATTTCCTTGAGAGCTGCTTGGAAGCCTGATGGTGTGTGAAGTTAGTGAGCCAAATGGAGGTGTTTTCCCACAAGAACCACTCGGTTGATCCTTCTTCAATATGCGCTTCAGCAACATGCAGTGTTTCCTTGATTGAATTAGCTCTCACACCAATATTTGCGTCTAGAGCCTTTGCATTGAGGGCTATCTGAAAACGGCTGTGGCGCTGAAGTTGCCTGTGAATGTGGAGTTGGTGGCATGTGAAACCCGCATGTGGAGCATTCGTTTGTGTGGGATGCTCTACCAGATTCATTTCTAGATAATGCACTCAAAGGGCACTAAGCATAGAGTGTGAAAACTGAATTTCCTTGAGAGCTGCTTGGAAGCCTGATGGTGTGTGAAGTTAGTGAGCCAAATGGAGTTGTTCTCCCACAAGAACCACTCGGCTGATCCTTCTTCAATATGCCCTTCAGCAACATGCAGTGTTTCCTTGATTGAATTAGCTCTCACAGCAATATTTGCGTCTAGAGCCTTTGCATTGAGGGCTATCTGAAAAATGGCTGTGGCGCTGAAGTTGCCTGTGAATGTGGAGTTGGTGGCATGTGAAACCCGCATGTGGAGCATTCGTTTGTGTGGGATGCTCACCAAGCTTCATTTCAGTGCTAGGCACGCAAGTGGCACTAAGCATAGAGTGTGAAAACTGAGTTTCCTTGAGAGCTGCTTGGAAGCCTGATGGTGTGTGAAGTTAGTGAGCCAAATGGAGTTGTTCTCCCACAAGAACCATTCGGCTGATCCTTCTTCAATATGCCCTTCACCAACATGCAGTGTTTCCTTGATTGAATTAGCTCTCACACCAATATTTGGGTCTAGAGCCTTTGCATTGAGGGCTATCTGAAAATGGCTGTGGCCCTGAAGTTGTCTGTGAATGTGGAGTTGGTGGCATATGAAACCCGCATGTGGAGCATTCGTTTGTGTGGGATGCTCACCAAGCTTCATTTCAGTCCTAGTCACTCAAAAAGCAGTAAGCATAGAGTGTGTAAAAAGAGTTTCCTTGAGAGCTGCTTGGAAGCCTGATGGTGTGTGAAGTTAGTGAGCCAAATGGAGTTGTTCTCCCACAAGAACCACTCGGCTGATCCTTCTTCAATATGCCCTTCACCAACATGCAGTGTTTCCTTGATTGAATTAGCTCTCACACCAATATTTGCGTCTAGAGCCTTTGCATTGAGGGCTATCTGAAAACGGCTGTGGCGCTGAAGTTGCCTGTGAATGTGGAGTTGGTGGCATGTGAAACCCGCATGTGGAGCATTCGTTTGTGTGGGATGCTCTACCAGGTTCATTCCTAGATAATGCACTCAAAGGGCACTAAGCATAGAGTGTGAAAACTGAGTTTCCTTGAGAGCTGCTTGGAAGCCTGATGGTGTGTGAAGTTAGTGAGCCAAATGGAGTTGTTCTCCCACAAGAACCACTCGGCTGATCCTTCTTCAATATGCCCTTCAGCAACATGCAGTGTTTCCTTGATTGAATTAGCTCTCACACCAATATTTGCGTCTAGAGCCTTTGCATTGAGGGCTATCTGAAAACGGCTGTGGCACTGAAGCTGCCTGAGAATGTGGAGTTGGTGGCATGTGAAACCCGCATGTGGAGCATTCGTTTGTGTGGGATGCTCACCAAGCTTCATTTCAGTCCTAGGCACTCAAAGGGCACTAAGCATAGAGTGTGAAAACTGAGTTTCCCTGAGAGCTGCTTGGAAGCCTGATGGTGTGTGAAGTTAGTGAGCCAAATGGAGTTGTTTTCCCACAAGAACCACTCGGCTGATCCTTCTTCAGTATGCCCTTCACCAACATGCAGTGTTTCCTTGATTGAATTAGCTCTCACACCAATATTTGCGTCTAGAGCCTTTGCATTGAGGGCTATCTGAAAACGGCTGTGGCGCTGAAGTTGCCTGTGAATGTGGAGTTGGTGGCATGTGAAACCCGCATGTGGAGCATTCGTTTGTGTGGGATTCTCTACCAGGTTCATTCCTAGATAATGCACTCAAAGGGCACTAAGCATAGAGTGTGAAAACTGAGTTTCCTAGAGAGCTGCTTGGAAGCCTGATGGTGTGTGAAGTTAGTGAGCCAAATGGAGTTGTTCTCCCACAAGAACCATTCGGCTGATCCTTCTTCAATATGCCCTTCACCAACATGCAGTGTTTCCTTGATTGAATTAGCTCTCACACCAATATTTGGGTCTAGAGCCTTTGCATTGAGGGCTATCTGAAAATGGCTGTGGCCCTGAAGTTGTCTGTGAATGTGGAGTTGGTGGCATATGAAACCCGCATGTGGAGCATTCGTTTGTGTGGGATGCTCACCAAGCTTCATTTCAGTCCTAGTCACTCAAAAAGCAGTAAGCATAGAGTGTGTAAAAGAGTTTCCTTGAGAGCTGCTTGGAAGCCTGATGGTGTGTGAAGTTAGTGAGCCAAATGGAGTTGTTCTCCCACAAGAACCACTCGGCTGATCCTTCTTCAATATGCCCTTCACCAACATGCAGTGTTTCCTTGATTGAATTAGCTCTCACACCAATATTTGCGTCTAGAGCCTTTGCATTGAGGGCTATCTGAAAACGGCTGTGGCGCTGAAGTTGCCTGTGAATGTGGAGTTGGTGGCATGTGAAACCCGCATGTGGAGCATTCGTTTGTGTGGGATGCTCTACCAGGTTCATTCCTAGATAATGCACTCAAAGGGCACTAAGCATAGAGTGTGAAAACTGAGTTTCCTTGAGAGCTGCTTGGAAGCCTGATGGTGTGTGAAGTTAGTGAGCCAAATGGAGTTGTTCTCCCACAAGAACCACTCGGCTGATCCTTCTTCAATATGCCCTTCAGCAACATGCAGTGTTTCCTTGATTGAATTAGCTCTCACACCAATATTTGCGTCTAGAGCCTTTGCATTGAGGGCTATCTGAAAACGGCTGTGGCGCTGAAGCTGCCTGAGAATGTGGAGTTGGTGGCATGTGAAACCCGCATGTGGAGCATTCGTTTGTGTGGGATGCTCACCAAGCTTCATTTCAGTCCTAGGCACTCAAAGGTCACTAAGCATAGAGTGTGAAAACTGAGTTTCCCTGAGAGCTGCTTGGAAGCCTGATGGTGTGTGAAGTTAGTGAGCCAAATGGAGTTGTTCTCCCACAAGAACCACTCGGCTGATCCTTCTTCAATATGCCCTTCACCAACATGCAGTGTTTCCTTGATTGAATTAGCTCTCACAGCAATATTTGCGTCTAGAGCCTTTGCATTGACGGCTATCTGAAAAATGGCTGTGGCGCTGAAGTTGCCTGTGAATGTGGAGTTGGTGGCATGTGATACCCGCATGTGGAGCATTCGTTTGTGTGGGATGCTCACCAAGCTTCATTTCAGTCCTAGGCACGCAAGTGGCACTAAGCATAGAGTGTGAAAACTGAGTTTCCTTGAGAGCTGCTTGGAAGCCTGATGGTGTGTGAAGTTAGTGAGCCAAATGGAGTTGTTTTCCCACAAGAACCACTCGGCTGATCCTTCTTCAGTATGCCCTTCACCAACATGCAGTGTTTCCTTGATTGAATTAGCTCTCACACCAATATTTGCGTCTAGAGCCTTTGCATTGAGGGCTATCTGAAAACGGCTGTGGCGCTGAAGTTGCCTGTGAATGTGGAGTTGGTGGCATGTGAAACCCGCATGTGGAGCATTCGTTTGTGTGGGATGCTCACCAAGCTTCATTTCAGTCCTAGTCACTCAAAGGGCACTAAGCATAGAGTGTGAGAACTGAGTTTCCTTGAGAGCTGCTTGGGAGCCTGATGGTGTGTGAAGTTAGTGAGCCAAATGGAGTTGTTATCCCACAGGAACCACTCGGCTGATCCTTCTTCAATATGCCCTTCACCAACATGCAGTGTTTCCTTGATTGAATTTGCTCTCACACCAATATTTGTGTCTAGAGCCTTTGCATTGAGGGCTATCTGAAAACGGCTGTGGCGCTGAAGTTGCCTGTGAATGTGGAGTTGGTGGCATGTGAAACCCGCATGTGGAGCATTCGTTTGTGTGGGATGCTCTACCAGGTTCATTCCTAGATAATGCACTCAAAGGGCACTAAGCATAGAGTGTGAAAACTGAGTTTCCTTGAGAGCTGCTAGGAAGCCTGATGGTGTGTGAAGTTAGTGAGCCAAATGGAGTTGTTCTCCCACAAGAACCACTCGGCTGATCCTTCTTCAATATGCCCTTCACCAACATGCAGTGTTTCCTTGATTGAATTAGCTCTCACACCAATATTTGCGTCTAGAGCCTTTGCATTGAGGGCTATCTGAAAACGGCTGTGGCGCTGAAGTTGCCTGTGAATGTGGAGTTGGTGGCATGTGAAACCCGCATGTGGAGCATTCGTTTGTGTGGGATGCTCTACCAGGTTCATTCCTAGATAATGCACTCAAAGGGCACTAAGCATAGAGTGTGAAAACTGAGTTTTCTTGAGAGCTGCTTGGAAGCCTGATGGTGTGTGAAGTTAGTGAGCCAAATGGAGTTGTTCTCCCACAAGAACCACTCGGCTGATCCTTCTTCAATATGCCCTTCACCAACATGCAGTGTTTCCTTGATTGAATTAGCTCTCACACCAATATTTGCGTCTAGAGCCTTTGCTTTGAGGGCTATCTGAAAACGGCTGTGGCGCTGAAGTTGCCTGTGAATGTGGAGTTGATGGCATGTGAAACCCGCATGTGGAGCATTCGTTTGTGTGGGATGCTCTACCAGGTTCATTCCTAGATAATGCACTCAAAGGGCACTAAGCATAGAGTGTGAAAACTGAATTTCCTTGAGAGCTGCTTGGAAGCCTGATGGTGTGTGAAGTTAGTGAGCCAAATGGAGGTGTTTTCCCACAAGAACCACTCGGCTGATCCTTCTTCAATATGCGCTTCAGCAACATGCAGTGTTTCCTTGATTGAATTAGCTCTCACACCAATATTTGCGTCTAGAGCCTTTGCATTGAGGGCTATCTGAAAACGGCTGTGGCGCTGAAGTTGCCTGTGAATGTGGAGTTGGTGGCATGTGAAACCCGCATGTGGAGCATTCGTTTGTGTGGGATGCTCTACCAGATTCATTTCTAGATAATGCACTCAAAGGGCACTAAGCATAGAGTGTGAAAACTGAATTTCCTTGAGAGCTGCTTGGAAGCCTGATGGTGTGTGAAGTTAGTGAGCCAAATGGAGTTGTTCTCCCACAAGAACCACTCGGCTGATCCTTCTTCAATATGCCCTTCACCAACATGCAGTGTTTCCTTGATTGAATTAGCTCTCACAGCAATATTTGCGTCTAGAGCCTTTGCATTGAGGGCTATCTGAAAAATGGCTGTGGCGCTGAAGTTGCCTGTGAATGTGGAGTTGGTGGCATGTGAAACCCGCATGTGGAGCATTCGTTTGTGTGGGATGCTCACCAAGCTTCATTTCAGTGCTAGGCACGCAAGTGGCACTAAGCATAGAGTGTGAAAACTGAGTTTCCTTGAGAGCTGCTTGGAAGCCTGATGGTGTGTGAAGTTAGTGAGCCAAATGGAGTTGTTTTCCCACAAGAACCACTCGGCTGATCCTTCTTCAATATGCGCTTCAGCAACATGCAGTGTTTCCTTGATTGAATTAGCTCTCACACCAATATTTGCGTCTAGAGCCTTTGCATTGAGGGCTATCTGAAAACGGCTGTGGCGCTGAAGTTGCCTGTGAATGTGGAGTTGGTGGCATGTGAAACCCGCATGTGGAGCATTCGTTTGTGTGGGATTCTCTACCAGGTTCATTCCTAGATAATGCACTCAAAGGGCACTAAGCATAGAGTGTGAAAACTGAGTTTCCTTGAGAGCTGCTTGGAAGCCTGATGGTGTGTGAAGTTAGTGAGCCAAATGGAGTTGTTCTCCCACAAGAACCATTCGGCTGATCCTTCTTCAATATGCCCTTCACCAACATGCAGTGTTTCCTTGATTGAATTAGCTCTCACACCAATATTTGCGTCTAGAGCCTTTGCATTGAGGGCTATCTGAAAATGGCTGTGGCCCTGAAGTTGTCTGTGAATGTGGAGTTGGTGGCATATGAAACCCGCATGTGGAGCATTCGTTTGTGTGGGATGCTCACCAAGCTTCATTTCAGTCCTAGTCACTCAAAAAGCAGTAAGCATAGAGTGTGTAAAAGAGTTTCCTTGAGAGCTGCTTGGAAGCCTGATGGTGTGTGAAGTTAGTGAGCCAAATGGAGTTGTTCTCCCACAAGAACCACTCGGCTGATCCTTCTTCAATATGGCCTTCACCAACATGCAGTGTTTCCTTGATTGAATTAGCTCTCACACCAATATTTGCGTCTAGAGCCTTTGCATTGAGGGCTATCTGAAAACGGCTGTGGCGCTGAAGTTGCCTGTGAATGTGGAGTTGGTGGCATGTGAAACCCGCATGTGGAGCATTCGTTTGTGTGGGATGCTCTACCAGGTTCATTCCTAGATAATGCACTCAAAGGGCACTAAGCATAGAGTGTGAAAACTGAGTTTCCTTGAGAGCTGCTTGGAAGCCTGATGGTGTGTGAAGTTAGTGAGCCAAATGGAGTTGTTCTCCCACAAGAACCACTCGGCTGATCCTTCTTCAATATGCCCTTCAGCAACATGCAGTGTTTCCTTGATTGAATTAGCTCTCACACCAATATTTGCGTCTAGAGCCTTTGCATTGAGGGCTATCTGAAAACGGCTGTGGCGCTGAAGCTGCCTGAGAATGTGGAGTTGGTGGCATGTGAAACCCGCATGTGGAGCATTCGTTTGTGTGGGATGCTCACCAAGCTTCATTTCAGTCCTAGGCACTCAAAGGGCACTAAGCATAGAGTGTGAAAACTGAGTTTCCCTGAGAGCTGCTTGGAAGCCTGATGGTGTGTGAAGTTAGTGAGCCAAATGGAGTTGTTCTCCCACAAGAACCACTCGGCTGATCCTTCTTCAATATGCCCTTCAGCAACATGCAGTGTTTCCTTGATTGAATTAGCTCTCACACCAATATTTGCGTCTAGAGCCTTTGCATTGAGGGCTATCTGAAAACGGCTGTGGCGCTGAAGTTGCCTGTGAATGTGGAGTTGGTGGCATGTGAAACCCGCATGTGGAGCATTCGTTTGTGTGGGATGCTCTACCAGATTCATTCCTAGATAATGCAGTGAAAGGGCACTAAGCATAGAGTGTGAAAACTGAATTTCCTTGAGAGCTGCTTGGAAGCCTGATGGTGTGTGAAGTTAGTGAGCCAAATGGAGTTGTTCTCCCACAAGAACCACTCGGCTGATCCTTCTTCAATATGCCCTTCACCAACATGCAGTGTTTCCTTGATTGAATTAGCTCTCACAGCAATATTTGCGTCTAGAGCCTTTGCATTGACGGCTATCTGAAAAATGGCTGTGGCGCTGAAGTTGCCTGTGAATGTGGAGTTGGTGGCATGTGATACCCGCATGTGGAGCATTCGTTTGTGTGGGATGCTCACCAAGCTTCATTTCAGTCCTAGGCACGCAAGTGGCACTAAGCATAGAGTGTGAAAACTGAGTTTCCTTGAGAGCTGCTTGGAAGCCTGATGGTGTGTGAAGTTAGTGAGCCAAATGGAGTTGTTTTCCCACAAGAACCACTCGGCTGATCCTT
Organism: Ochotona princeps; assembly: GCF_030435755.1. Taxonomy (NCBI): domain Eukaryota; kingdom Metazoa; phylum Chordata; class Mammalia; order Lagomorpha; family Ochotonidae; genus Ochotona; species Ochotona princeps. The sequence continues at coordinate 28,786 of NW_026698625.1, forward strand.
CTTCAGTATGCCCTTCACCAACATGCAGTGTTTCCTTGATTGAATTAGCTCTCACACCAATATTTGCGTCTAGAGCCTTTGCATTGAGGGCTATCTGAAAACGGCTGTGGCGCTGAAGTTGCCTGTGAATGTGGAGTTGGTGGCATGTGAAACCCGCATGTGGAGCATTCGTTTGTGTGGGATTCTCTACCAGGTTCATTCCTAGATAATGCACTCAAAGGGCACTAAGCATAGAGTGTGAAAACTGAGTTTCCTTGAGAGCTGCTTGGAAGCCTGATGGTGTGTGAAGTTAGTGAGCCAAATGGAGTTGTTCTCCCACAAGAACCACTCGGCTGATCCTTCTTCAATATGCCCTTCACCAACATGCAGTGTTTCCTTGATTGAATTAGCTCTCACACCAATATTTGCGTCTAGAGCCTTTGCATTGAGGGCTATCTGAAAACGGCTGTGGCGCTGAAGTTGCCTGTGAATGTGGAGTTGATGGCATGTGAAACCCGCATGTGGAGCATTCGTTTGTGTGGGATGCTCTACCAGATTCATTCCTAGATAATGCACTCAAAGGGCACTAAGCATAGAGTGTGAAAACTGAGTTTCCTTGAGAGCTGCTTGGAAGCCTGATGGTGTGTGAAGTTAGTGAGCCAAATGGAGTTGTTCTCCCACAAGATCAACTCGGTTGATCCTTCTTCAATATGCCCTTCACCAACATGCAGTGTTTCCTTGATTGAATTAGCTCTCACACCAATATTTGCGTCTAGAGCCTTTGCATTGAGGGCTATCTGAAAAAGGCTGTGGTGCTGAAGTTGCCTGTGAATGTGGAGTTGGTGGCATGTGAAACCCGCATGTGCAGCATTCTTTTCTGTGGCATGCTCTACCAGGTTCATTCCTAGATAATGCACTCAAAGGGCACTAAGCATAGAGTGTGAAAACTGAGTTTCCTTGAGAGCTGCTTGGAAGCCTGATGGTGTGTGAAGTTAGTGAGCCAAATGGAGTTGTTCTCCCACAAGAACCACTCGGCTGATCCTTCTTCAATATGCCCTTCACCAACATGCAGTGTTTCCTTGATTGAATTAGTTCTCACACCAATATTTGCGTCTAGAGCCTTTGCTTTGAGGGCTATCTGAAAACGGCTGTGGCGCTGAAGTTGCCTGTGAATGTGGAGTTGGTGGCATGTGAAACCCGCATGTGGAGCATTCGTTTGTGTGGATGCACTACCAGATTCATTCCTAGATAATGCACTCAAAGGGCACTAAGCATAGAGTGTGAAAACTGAATTTCCTTGAGAGCTGCTTGGAAGCCTGATGGTGTGTGAAGTTAGTGAGCCAAATGGAGTTGTTCTCCCACAAGAACCACTCGGCTGATCCTTCTTCAATATGCCCTTCACCAACATGCAGTGTTTCCTTGATTGAATTAGCTGTCACACCAATATTTGCGTCTAGAGCCTTTGCATTGAGGGCTATCTGAAAAATGGCTGTGGCGCTGAAGTTGCCTGTGAATGTGGAGTTGGTGGCATGTGAAACCCGCATGTGGAGCATTCGTTTGTGTGGGATGCTCACCAAGCTTCATTTCAGTCCTAGGCACGCAAGTGGCACTAAGCATAGAGTGTGGAAAAGAGTTTCCTTGAGAGCTGCTTGGGAGCCTGATGGTGTGTGAAGTTAGTGAGCCAAATGGAGTTGTTATCCCACAGGAACCACTCGGCTGATCCTTCTTCAATATGCCCTTCACCAACATGCAGTGTTTCCTTGATTGAATTTGCTCTCACACCAATATTTGTGTCTAGAGCCTTTGCATTGAGGGCTATCTGAAAACGGCTGTGGCGCTGAAGTTGCCTGTGAATGTGGAGTTGGTGGCATGTGAAACCCGCATGTGGAGCATTCTTTTGTGTGGGATGCTCTACCAGGTTCATTCTAGATAATGCACTCAAAGGGCACTAAGCATAGAGTGTGAAAACTGAGTTTCCTGGAGAGCTGCTTGGAAGCCTGATGGTGTGTGAAGTTAGTGAGCCAAATGGAGTTGTTCTCCCACAAGAACCACTCGGCTGATCCTTCTTCAATATGCCCTTCACCAACATGCAGTGTTTCCTTGATTGAATTAGCTCTCACACCAATATTTGCGTCTAGAGCCTTTGCATTGAGGGCTATCTGAAAAATGGCTGTGGCGCTGAAGTTGCCTGTGAATGTGGAGTTGGTGGCATGTGAAACCCGCATGTGGAGCATTCGTTTGTGTGGGATGCTCACCAAGCTTCATTTCAGTCCTAGGCACGCAAGTGGCACTAAGCATAGAGTGTGAAAACTGAGTTTCCTTGAGAGCTGCTTGAAGCCTGATGTGTGTGAAGTTAGTGAGCCAAATGGAGTTGTTCTCCCACAAGAACCACTCGGTGATCCTTCTTCAATATGCCCTTCACCAACATGCAGTGTTTCCTTGATTGAATTAGCTCTCACACCAATATTTGCGTCTAGAGCCTTTGCATTGAGGGCTATCTGAAAACGGCTGTGGTACTGAAGTTGCCTGTGAATGTGGAGTTGGTGGCATGTGAAACCCGCATGTGCAGCATTCTTTTCTGTGGCATGCTCTACCAGGTTCATTCCTAGATAATGCACTCAAAGGGCACTAAGCATAGAGTGTGAAAACTGAGTTTCCTTGAGAGCTGCTTGGAAGCCTGATGGTGTGTGAAGTTAGTGAGCCAAATGGAGTTGTTCTCCCACAAGAACCACTCGGCTGATCCTTCTTCAATATGCCCTTCACCAACATGCAGTGTTTCCTTGATTGAATTAGTTCTCACACCAATATTTGCGTCTAGAGCCTTTGCTTTGAGGGCTATCTGAAAACGGCTGTGGCGCTGAAGTTGCCTGTGAATGTGGAGTTGGTGGCATGTGAAACCCGCATGTGGAGCATTCGTTTGTGTGATGCTCTACCAGATTCATTCCTAGATAATGCACTCAAAGGGCACTAAGCATAGAGTGTGAAAACTGAATTTCCTTGAGAGCTGCTTGGAAGCCTGATGGTGTGTGAAGTTAGTGAGCCAAATGGAGTTGTTCTCCCACAAGAACCACTCGGCTGATCCTTCTTCAATATGCCCTTCACCAACATGCAGTGTTTCCTTGATTGAATTAGCTCTCACAGCAATATTTGCGTCTAGAGCCTTTGCATTGAGGGCTATCTGAAAAATGGCTGTGGCGCTGAAGTTGCCTGTGAATGTGGAGTTGGTGGCATGTGAAACCCGCATGTGGAGCATTCGTTTGTGTGGGATGTTCACCAAGCTTCATTTCAGTGCTAGGCACGCAAGTGGCACTAAGCATAGAGTGTGAAAACTGAGTTTCCTTGAGAGCTGCTTGGAAGCCTGATGGTGTGTGAAGTTAGTGAGCCAAATGGAGTTGTTTTCCCACAAGAACCACTCGGCTGATCCTTCTTCAATATGCGCTTCACCAACATGCAGTGTTTCCTTGATTGAATTAGCTCTCACACCAATATTTGCGTCTAGAGCCTTTGCATTGAGGGCTATCTGAAAACGGCTGTGGCGCTGAAGTTGCCTGTGAATGTGGAGTTGGTGGCATGTGAAACCCGCATGTGGAGCATTCGTTTGTGTGGGATTCTCTACCAGGTTCATTCCTAGATAATGCACTCAAAGGGCACTAAGCATAGAGTGTGAAAACTGAGTTTCCTTGAGAGCTGCTTGGAAGCCTGATGGTGTGTGAAGTTAGTGAGCCAAATGGAGTTGTTCTCCCACAAGAACCATTCGGCTGATCCTTCTTCAATATGCCCTTCACCAACATGCAGTGTTTCCTTGATTGAATTAGCTCTCACACCAATATTTGCGTCTAGAGCCTTTGCATTGAGGCTATCTGAAAATGGCTGTGGCCCTGAAGTTGTCTGTGAATGTGGAGTTGGTGGCATATGAAACCCGCCTGTGGAGCATTCGTTTGTGTGGGATGCTCACCAAGCTTCATTTCAGTCCTAGTCACTCAAAAAGCAGTAAGCATAGAGTGTGTAAAGAGTTTCCTTGAGAGCTGCTTGGAAGCCTGATGGTGTGTGAAGTTAGTGAGCCAAATGGAGTTGTTCTCCCACAAGAACCACTCGGCTGATCCTTCTTCAATATGGCCTTCACCAACATGCAGTGTTTCCTTGATTGAATTAGCTCTCACACCAATATTTGCGTCTAGAGCCTTTGCATTGAGGGCTATCTGAAACGGCTGTGGCGCTGAAGTTGCCTGTGAATGTGGAGTTGGTGGCATGTGAAACCCGCATGTGGAGCATTCGTTTGTGTGGGATGCTCTACCAGGTTCATTCCTAGATAATGCACTCAAAGGGCACTAAGCATAGAGTGTGAAAACTGAGTTTCCTTGAGAGCTGCTTGGAAGCCTGATGGTGTGTGAAGTTAGTGAGCCAAATGGAGTTGTTCTCCCACAAGAACCACTCGGCTGATCCTTCTTCAATATGCCCTTCAGCAACATGCAGTGTTTCCTTGATTGAATTAGCTCTCACACCAATATTTGCGTCTAGAGCCTTTGCATTGAGGGCTATCTGAAAACGGCTGTGGCGCTGAAGCTGCCTGAGAATGTGGAGTTGGTGGCATGTGAAACCCGCATGTGGAGCATTCGTTTGTGTGGGATGCTCACCAAGCTTCATTTCAGTCCTAGGCACTCAAAGGGCACTAAGCATAGAGTGTGAAAACTGAGTTTCCCTGAGAGCTGCTTGGAAGCCTGATGGTGTGTGAAGTTAGTGAGCCAAATGGAGTTGTTCTCCCACAAGAACCACTCGGCTGATCCTTCTTCAATATGCCCTTCAGCAACATGCAGTGTTTCCTTGATTGAATTAGCTCTCACACCAATATTTGCGTCTAGAGCCTTTGCATTGAGGGCTATCTGAAACGGCTGTGGCGCTGAAGTTGCCTGTGAATGTGGAGTTGGTGTCATGTGAAACCCGCATGTGGAGCATTCGTTTGTGTGGGATGCTCTACCAGATTCATTCCTAGATAATGCAGTGAAAGGGCACTAAGCATAGAGTGTGAAACTGAATTTCCTTGAGAGCTGCTTGGAAGCCTGATGGTGTGTGAAGTTAGTGAGCCAAATGGAGTTGTTCTCCCACAAGAACCACTCGGCTGATCCTTCTTCAATATGCCCTTCACCAACATGCAGTGTTTCCTTGATTGAATTAGCTCTCACAGCAATATTTGCGTCTAGAGCCTTTGCATTGACGGCTATCTGAAAAATGGCTGTGGCGCTGAAGTTGCCTGTGAATGTGGAGTTGGTGGCATGTGATACCCGCATGTGGAGCATTCGTTTGTGTGGGATGCTCACCAAGCTTCATTCAGTCCTAGGCACGCAAGTGGCACTAAGCATAGAGTGTGAAAACTGAGTTTCCTTGAGAGCTGCTTGGAAGCCTGATGGTGTGTGAAGTTAGTGAGCCAAATGGAGTTGTTTTCCCACAAGAACCACTCGGCTGATCCTTCTTCAGTATGCCCTTCACCAACATGCAGTGTTTCCTTGATTGAATTAGCTCTCACACCAATATTTGCGTCTAGAGCCTTTGCATTGAGGGCTATCTGAAAACGGCTGTGGCGCTGAAGTTGCCTGTGAATGTGGAGTTGGTGGCATGTGAAACCCGCATGTGGAGCATTCGTTTGTGTGGATTCTCTACCAGGTTCATTCCTAGATAATGCACTCAAAGGGCACTAAGCATAGAGTGTGAAAACTGAGTTTCCTTGAGAGCTGCTTGGAAGCCTGATGGTGTGTGAAGTTAGTGAGCCAAATGGAGTTGTTCTCCCACAAGAACCACTCGGCTGATCCTTCTTCAATATGCCCTTCACCAACATGCAGTGTTTCCTTGATTGAATTAGCTCTCACACCAATATTTGCGTCTAGAGCCTTTGCATTGAGGGCTATCTGAAAACGGCTGTGGCGCTGAAGTTGCCTGTGAATGTGGAGTTGATGGCATGTGAAACCCGCATGTGGAGCATTCGTTTGTGTGGGATGCTCTACCAGATTCATTCCTAGATAATGCACTCAAAGGGCACTAAGCATAGAGTGTGAAAACTGAGTTTCCTGAGAGCTGCTTGGAAGCCTGATGGTGTGTGAAGTTAGTGAGCCAAATGGAGTTGTTCTCCCACAAGATCAACTCGGTTGATCCTTCTTCAATATGCCCTTCACCAACATGCAGTGTTTCCTTGATTGAATTAGCTGTCACACCAATATTTGCGTCTAGAGCCTTTGCATTGAGGGCTATCTGAAAATGGCTGTGGCGCTGAAGTTGCCTGTGAATGTGGAGTTGGTGGCATGTGAAACCCGCATGTGGAGCATTCGTTTGTGTGGGATGCTCACCAAGCTTCATTTCAGTCCTAGGCACGCAAGTGGCACTAAGCATAGAGTGTGGAAAAGAGTTTCCTTGAGAGCTGCTTGGGAGCCTGATGGTGTGTGAAGTTAGTGAGCCAAATGGAGTTGTTATCCCACAGGAACCACTCGGCTGATCCTTCTTCAATATGCCCTTCACCAACATGCAGTGTTTCCTTGATTGAATTTGCTCTCACACCAATATTTGTGTCTAGAGCCTTTGCATTGAGGGCTATCTGAAAACGGCTGTGGCGCTGAAGTTGCCTGTGAATGTGGAGTTGGTGGCATGTGAAACCCGCATGTGGAGCATTCTTTTGTGTGGGATGCTCTACCAGGTTCATTCCTAGATAATGCACTCAAAGGGCACTAAGCATAGAGTGTGAAAACTGAGTTTCCTGGAGAGCTGCTTGGAAGCCTGATGGTGTGTGAAGTTAGTGAGCCAAATGGAGTTGTTCTCCCACAAGAACCACTCGGCTGATCCTTCTTCAATATGCCCTTCACCAACATGCAGTGTTTCCTTGATTGAATTAGCTCTCACACCAATATTTGCGTCTAGAGCCTTTGCATTGAGGGCTATCTGAAAAATGGCTGTGGCGCTGAAGTTGCCTGTGAATGTGGAGTTGGTGGCATGTGAAACCCGCATGTGGAGCATTCGTTTGTGTGGGATGCTCACCAAGCTTCATTTCAGTCCTAGGCACGCAAGTGGCACTAAGCATAGAGTGTGAAAACTGAGTTTCCTTGAGAGCTGCTTGGAAGCCTGATGGTGTGTGAAGTTAGTGAGCCAAATGGAGTTGTTCTCCCACAAGAACCACTCGGTGATCCTTCTTCAATATGCCCTTCACCAACATGCAGTGTTTCCTTGATTGAATTAGCTCTCACACCAATATTTGCGTCTAGAGCCTTTGCATTGAGGGCTATCTGAAAACGGCTGTGGTACTGAAGTTGCCTGTGAATGTGGAGTTGGTGGCATGTGAAACCCGCATGTGCAGCATTCTTTTCTGTGGCATGCTCTACCAGGTTCATTCCTAGATAATGCACTCAAAGGGCACTAAGCATAGAGTGTGAAAACTGAGTTTCCTTGAGAGCTGCTTGGAAGCCTGATGGTGTGTGAAGTTAGTGAGCCAAATGGAGTTGTTCTCCCACAAGAACCACTCGGCTGATCCTTCTTCAATATGCCCTTCACCAACATGCAGTGTTTCCTTGATTGAATTAGTTCTCACACCAATATTTGCGTCTAGAGCCTTTGCTTTGAGGGCTATCTGAAAACGGCTGTGGCGCTGAAGTTGCCTGTGAATGTGGAGTTGGTGGCATGTGAAACCCGCATGTGGAGCATTCGTTTGTGTGATGCTCTACCAGATTCATTCCTAGATAATGCACTCAAAGGGCACTAAGCATAGAGTGTGAAAACTGAATTTCCTTGAGAGCTGCTTGGAAGCCTGATGGTGTGTGAAGTTAGTGAGCCAAATGGAGTTGTTCTCCCACAAGAACCACTCGGCTGATCCTTCTTCAATATGCCCTTCACCAACATGCAGTGTTTCCTTGATTGAATTAGCTCTCACAGCAATATTTGCGTCTAGAGCCTTTGCATTGAGGGCTATCTGAAAAATGGCTGTGGCGCTGAAGTTGCCTGTGAATGTGGAGTTGGTGGCATGTGAAACCCGCATGTGGAGCATTCGTTTGTGTGGGATGTTCACCAAGCTTCATTTCAGTGCTAGGCACGCAAGTGGCACTAAGCATAGAGTGTGAAAACTGAGTTTCCTTGAGAGCTGCTTGGAAGCCTGATGGTGTGTGAAGTTAGTGAGCCAAATGGAGTTGTTCTCCCACAAGAACACAAGAACCACTCGGCTGATCCTTCTTCAATATGCGCTTCACCAACATGCAGTGTTTCCTTGATTGAATTAGCTCTCACACCAATATTTGCGTCTAGAGCCTTTGCATTGAGGGCTATCTGAAAACGGCTGTGGCGCTGAAGTTGCCTGTGAATGTGGAGTTGGTGGCATGTGAAACCCGCATGTGGAGCATTCGTTTGTGTGGGATTCTCTACCAGGTTCATTCCTAGATAATGCACTCAAAGGGCACTAAGCATAGAGTGTGAAAACTGAGTTTCCTTGAGAGCTGCTTGGAAGCCTGATGGTGTGTGAAGTTAGTGAGCCAAATGGAGTTGTTCTCCCACAAGAACCATTCGGCTGATCA
>NW_026698626.1:0-60108 GCF_030435755.1 Ochotona princeps
TCAAGGAAACTCAGTTTTCACACTCTATGTTTTGTGCCCTTTGAATGCACTATCTAGGAATGAACCTGGTAGAGCATCCCACACAAACGAATGCTCCACATGCGGTTTCACATGCCACCAACTCCACATTCACAGGCAACTTCAGCGCCACAGCCGTTTTCAGATAGCCTCAATGCAAAGGCTCTAGACGCAAATATTGGTGTGAGAGCTAATTCAATCAAGGAAACACTGCATGTTGGTGAAGGGCATATTGAAGAAGGATCAGCCGAGTGGTTCTTGTGGGAGAACAACTCCATTTGGCTCACTAACTTCACACACCATCAGGCTTCCAAGCAGCTCTCAAGGAAACTCAGTTTTCACACTCTATGCTTAGTGCCCTTTGTATGGCTAGGACTGAAATGAACCTGGTAGAGCATCCCACACAAACGAATGCTCACATGCGGGTTTCACATGCCACCAACTCCACATTCACAGGCAACTTCAGCGCCACAGCCGTTTTCAGATAGCCCTCAATGCAAAGGCTCTAGACGCAAATATTGGTGTGAGAGCTCATTCAATCAAGGAAACACTGCATGTTGGTGAAGGGCATATTGAAGAGGATCAGCCGAGTGGTTCTTGTGGGAGAACAACTCCATTTGGCTCACTAACTTCACACACCATCAGGCTTCCAAGCAGCTCTCAAGGAAACTCAGTTTTCATTCTCTATGTTTAGTGCCCTTTGAATGCACTATCTAGGAATGAACCTGGTAGAGCATCCCACACAAACGAATGCTCCACATGCGGGTTTCACATGCCACCTAACTCCACATTCACAGGCAACTTCAGCGCCACAGCCGTTTTCAGATAGCCCTCAATGCAAAGGCTTTAGACGCAAATATTGGTGTGAGAGCAAATTCAATCAAGGAAACACTGCATGTTGGTGAAGGGCATATTGAAGAAGGATCAGCCGAGTGGTTCTTGTGGGAGAACAACTCCATTTGGCTCACTAACGTCACACACCATCAGGCTTCCAAGCAGCTCTCAAGGAAACTCAGTTTTCACACTCTATGCTTAGAGCCCTTTGTATGGCTAGGACTGAAATGAACCTGGTAGAGCATCCCACACAAAACGAATGCTCCACATGCGGTTTCACATGCCACCAACTCCACATTCACAGGCAACTTCAGCGCCACAGCCGTTTTCAGATAGCCCTCAATGCAAAGGCTCTAGACGCAAATATTGGTGTGAGAGCTAATTCAATCAAGGAAACACTGCATGTTGGTGAAGGGCATATTGAAGAAGGATCAGCCGAGTGGTTCTTGTGGGAGAACAACTCCATTTGGCTCACTAACTTCACACACCATCAGGCTTCCAAGCAGCTCTCAAGGAAACTCAGTTTTCACACTCTATGCTTAGAGCCCTTTGTATGGCTAGGACTGAAATGAACCTGGTAGAGCATCCCACACAAACGAATGCTCCACATGCGGGTTTCACATGCCACCAACTCCACATTCACAGGCAACTTCAGCGCCACAGCCGTTTTCAGATAGCCCTCAATGCAAAGGATCTAGACGCAAATATTGGTGTGAGAGCTAATTCAATCAAGGAAACACTGCATGTTGGTGAAGGGCATTTTGAAGAAGGATCAGCCGAGTGGTTCTTGTGGGAGAACAACTCCATTTGGCTCACTAACTTCACACACCATCAGGCTTCCAAGCAGCTCTTAAGGTAACTCAGTTTTCACACTCTAAGCTTAGTGCCCTTTGAGTGCATTATCCAGGAATGAACCTGGTAGAGCATTCCACACAAACGAATGCTCCACATGCGGGTTTCACATGCCACCAACTCACATTCACAGGCAACTTCAGCGCCACAGCCATTTTTAGATAGCCCTCAATGCAAAGGCTCTAGACGCAAATATTGGTGTGAGAGCTAATTCAATCAAGGAAACACTGCATGTTGGTGAAGGGCATATTGAAGAAGGATCAGCCGAGTGGTTCTTGTGGGAGAACAACTCCATTTGGCTCACTAACTTCACACACCATCAGGCTTCCAAGCAGCTCTCAAGGAAACTCAGTTTCACACTCTATGCTTAGTGCTCTTTGTGTGCCCATGACTGAAATGAAACTTGGTCAGCATCCCACACAAACGAATGCTCCACATGCGGGTTTCACATGCCACCAACTCCACATTCACAGGCAACTTCAGCGCCACAGCCGTTTTCAGATAGCCCTCAATGCAAAGGCTCTAGACGCAAATATTGGTGTGAGAGCTAAGTTCAATCAAGGAAACACTGCATGTTGGTGAAGGGCATATTGAAGAAGGATCAGCCGAGTGGTTCTTGTGGGAGAACAACTCCATTTGGCTCACTAACTTCACACACCATCAGGCTTCCAAGCAGCTCTCAAGGAAACTCAGTTTTCACACTCTATGCTTAGAGCCCTTTGTATGGCTAGGACTGAAATGAACCTGGTAGAGCATCCCACACAAACGAATGCTCCACATGCGGGTTTCACATGCCACCAACTCCACATTCACAGGCAACTTCAGCGCCACAGCCGTTTTCAGATAGCCCTCAATGCAAAGGCTCTAGACGCAAAAATTGGTGTGAGAGCTAATTCAATCAAGGAAACACTGCATGTTGGTGAAGGGCATATTGAAGAAGGATCAGCCGAATGGTTCTTGTGGGAGAACAACTCCATTTGGCTCACTAACTTCACACACCATCAGGCTTCCAAGCAGCTCTTAAGGTAACTCAGTTTTCACACTCTATGCTTAGTGCCCTTTGAGTGCATTATCTAGGAATGAACCTGGTAGAGCATCCCACACAAACGAATGCTCCACATGCGGGTTTCACATGCCACCAACTCCACATTCACAGGCAACTTCAGCGCCACAGCCGTTTTCAGATAGCCCTCAATGCAAAGGCTCTAGACGCAAATATTGGTGTGAGAGCTAATTCAATCAAGGAAACACTGCATGTTGGTGAAGGGCATATTGAAGAAGGATCAGCCGAGTGGTTCTTGTGGGAGAACAACTCCATTTGGCTCACTAACTTCACACACCATCAGGCTTCCAAGCAGCTCTCAAGGAAACTCAGTTTTCACACTCTATGTTTAGTGACCTTTGAGTGCATTATCTAGGAATGAACATGGTAGAGCATCCCACACAAACGAATGCTCCACATGCGGGTTTCACATGCCACCAACTCCACATTCACAGGCAACTTCAGCGCCACAGCCGTTTTCAGATAGCCCTCAATGCAAAGGCTCTAGACGCAAATATTGGTGTGAGAGCTAATTCAATCAAGGAAACACTGCATGTTGGTGAAGGGCATATTGAAGAAGGATCAGCCGAGTGGTTCTTGTGGGAGAACAACTCCATTTGGCTCACTAACTTCACACACCATCAGGCTTCCAAGCAGCTCTCAAGGAAACTCAGTTTTCACACTCTATGTTTAGTGCCCTTTGAATGCACTATCTAGGAATGAACCTGGTAGAGCATCCCACACAAACGAATGCTCCACATGCGGGTTTCACATGCCACCAACTCCACATTCACAGGCAACTTCAGCGCCACAGCCGTTTTCAGATAGCCCTCAATGCAAAGGCTCTAGACGCAAATATTGGTGTGAGAGCTAATTCAATCAAGGAAACACTGCATGTTGGTGAAGGGCATATTGAAGAAGGATCAGCCGAGTGGTTCTTGTGGGAGAACAACTCCATTTGGCTCACTAACTTCACACACCATCAGGCTTCCAAGCAGCTCTCAAGGAAACTCAGTTTTCACACTCTATGCTTAGAGCCCTTTGTATGGCTAGGACTGAAATGAACCTGGTAGAGCATCCCACACAAACGAATGCTCCACATGCGGGTTTCACATGCCACCAACTCCACATTCACAGGCAACTTTAGGTCCACAGCCGTTTTCAGATAGCCCTCAATGCAAAGGATCTAGACGCAAATATTGGTGTGAGAGCTAATTCAATCAAGGAAACACTGCATGTTGGTGAAGGGCATTTTGAAGAAGGATCAGCCGAGTGGTTCTTGTGGGAGAACAACTCCATTTGGCTCACTAACTTCACACACCATCAGGCTTCCAAGCAGCTCTTAAGGTAACTCAGTTTTCACACTCTAAGCTTAGTGCCCTTTGAGTGCATTATCCAGGAATGATCCTGGTAGAGCATCCCACACAAACGAATGCTCCACATGCGGGTTTCACATGCCACCAACTCCACATTCACAGGCAACTTCAGCGCCACAGCCGTTTTCAGATAGCCCTCAATGCAAAGGCTCTAGACGCAAATATTGGTGTGAGAGCTAATTCAATCAAGGAAACACTGCATGTTGGTGAAGGGCATATTGAAGAAGGATCAGCCGAGTGGTTCTTGTGGGAGAACAACTCCATTTGGCTCACTAACTTCACACACCATCAGGCTTCCAAGCAGCTCTCAAGAAACTCAGTTTCACACTCTATGCTTAGTGCTCTTTGTGTGCCCATGAATGAAATGAAACTTGGTCAGCATCCCACACAAACGAATGCTCCACATGCGGGTTTCACATGCCACCAACTCCACATTCACAGGCAACTTCAGCGCCACAGCCGTTTTCAGATAGCCCTCAATGCAAAGGCTCTAGACGCAAATATTGGTGTGAGAGCTAATTCAATCAAGGAAACACTGCATGTTGGTGAAGGGCATATTGAAGAAGGATCAGCCGAGTGGTTCTTGTGGGAGAACAACTCCATTTGGCTCACTAACTTCACACACCATCAGGCTTCCAAGCAGCTCTCAAGGAAACTCAGTTTTCACACTCTATGCTTAGTGCCCTTTGAGTGCATTATCTAGGAATGAACCTGGTAGAGCATCCCACACAAACGAATGCTCCACATGCGGGTTTCACATGCCACCAACTCCACATTCACAGGCAACTTCAGCGCCACAGCCGTTTTCAGATAGCCCTCAATGCAAAGGCTCTAGACGCAAATATTGGTGTGAGAGCTAATTCAATCAAGGAAACACTGCATGTTGGTGAAGGGCATATTGAAGAAGGATCAGCCGAGTGGTTCCTGTGGGAGAACAACTCCATTTGGCTCACTAACTTCACACACCATCAGGCTTCCAAGCAGCTCTCAAGGAAACTCAGTTTCACACTCTATGTTTAGTGCCCTTTGAGTGCATTATCTAGGAATGAACATGGTAGAGCATCCCACACAAACGAATGCTCCACATGCGGGTTTCACATGCCACCAACTCCACATTCACAGGCAACTTCAGCGCCACAGCCGTTTTCAGATAGCCCTCAATGCAAAGGCTCTAGACGCAAATATTGGTGTGAGAGCTAATTCAATCAAGGAAACACTGCATGTTGGTGAAGGGCATATTGAAGAAGGATCAGCCGAGTGGTTCTTGTGGGAGAACAACTCCATTTGGCTCACTAACTTCACACACCATCAGGCTTCCAAGCAGCTCTCAAGGAAACTCAGTTTTCACACTCTATGCTTTGTGCCCTTTGAGTGACTAGGACTGAAATGAAGCTTGGAGAGCATCCCACACAAACGAATGCTCCACATGCGGGTTTCACATGCACCAACTCCACATTCAAAGGCAACTTCAGCGCCACAGCCGTTTTCAGATAGCCCTCAATGCAAAGGCTCTAGACGAAAATATTGGTGTGAGAGCTCATTCAATCAAGGAAACACTGCATGTTGGTGAAGGGCATATTGAAGAAGGATCAGCCGAGTGGTTCTTGTGGGAGAACAACTCCATTTGGCTCACTAACTTCACACACCATCAGGCTTCCAAGCAGCTCTCAAGGAAACTCAGTTTTCACACTCTATGTTTAGTGCCCTTTGAATGCACTATCTAGGAATGAACCTGGTAGAGCATCCCACACAAACGAATGCTCCACATGCGGGTTTCACATGCCACCAACTCCACATTCACAGGCAACTTCAGCGCCACAGCCGTTTCAGATAGACCTCAATGCAAGGCTCTAGACACAAATATTGGTGTGAGAGCTAATTCAATCAAGGAAACACTGCATGTTGGTGAAGGGCATATTGAAGAAGGATCAGCCGAGTGGTTCTTGTGGGAGAACAACTCCATTTGGCTCACTAACTTCACACACCATCAGGCTTCCAAGCAGCTCTCAAGGAAACTCAGTTTTCACACTCTAAGCTTAGTGCCCTTTGTATGGCTAGGACTGAAATGAACCTGGTAGAGCATCCCACACAAACGAATGCTCCACATGCGGGTTTCACATGCCACCAACTCCACATTCACAGGCAACTTCAGCGCCACAGCCGTTTTCAGATAGCCCTTAATGCAAAGGCTCTAGACGCAAATATTGGTGTGAGAGCTAATTCAATCAAGGAAACACTGCATGTTGGTGAAGGGCATATTGAAGAAGGATCAGCCGAGTGGTTCTTGTGGGAGAACAACTCCATTTGGCTCACTAACTTCACACACCATCAGGCTTCCAAGCAGCTCTCAAGGAAACTCAGTTTTCACACTCTATGCTTAGTGCCCTTTGAATGCACTATCTAGGAATGAACTTGGTAGAGCATCCCACACAAACGAATGCTCCACATGCGGGTTTCACATGCCACCAACTCCACATTCACAGGCAACTTCAGCGCCACAGCCGTTTTCAGATAGCCCTCAATGCAAAGGCTGTAGACGCACATATTGGTGTGAGAGCTAATTCAATCAAGGAAACACTGCATGTTGGTGAAGGGCATATTGAAGAAGGATCAGCCGAGTGGTTCTTGTGGGAGAACAACTCCATTTGGCTCACTAACTTCACACACCATCAGGCTTCCAAGCAGCTCTTAAGGAAACTCAGTTTTCACACTCTAAGCTTAGTGCCCTTTGAGTGCATTATCTAGGAATGAACCTGGTAGAGCATCCCACACAAACGAATGCTCCACATGCGGGTTTCACATGCCACCAACTCCACATTCACAGGCAACTTCAGCGCCACAGCCGTTTTCAGATAGCCCTCAATGCAAAGGCTCTAGACGCAAATATTGGTGTGAGAGCTAATTCAATCAAGGAAACACTGCATGTTGGTGAAGGGCATATTAAAGAACTATCAGCCGAGTGGTTCTTGTGGGAGAACAACTCCATTTGGCTCACTAACTTCACACACCATCAGGCTTCCAAGCAGCTCTCAAGGAAACTCAGTTTTCACACTCTATGTTTAGTGCCCTTTGAAAGCACTATCTAGGAATGAACCTGGTAGAGCATCCCACACAAACGAATGCTCCACATGCGGGTTTCACATGCCACCAACTCCACATTCACAGGCAACTTCAGCGCCACAGCCGTTTTCAGATAGCCCTCAATGCAAAGGCTCTAGACGCAAATATTGGTGTGAGAGCTAATTCAATCAAGGAAACACTGCATGTTGGTGAAGGGCATATTGAAGAAGGATCAGCCGAGTGGTTCTTGTGGGAGAACAACTCCATTTGGCTCACTAACTTCACACACCATCAGGCTTCCAAGCAGCTCTCAAGGAAACTCAGTTTTCACACTCTATGCTTTGTGCCCTTTGAGTGACTAGGACTGAAATGAAGCTTGGAGAGCATCCCACACAAACGAATGCTCCACATGCGGGTTTCACATGCCACCAACTCCACATTCACAGGCAACTTCAGCGCCACAGCCGTTTTCAGATAGCCCTCAATGCAAAGGCTCTAGACGCAAATATTGGTGTGAGAGCTCATTCAATCAAGGAAACACTGCATGTTGGTGAAGGGCATATTGAAGAAGGATCAGCCGAGTGGTTCTTGTGGGAGAACAACTCCATTTGGCTCACTAACTTCACACACCATCAGGCTTCCAAGCAGCTCTCAAGGAAACTCAGTTTTCACACTCTATGTTTAGTGCCCTTTGAATGCACTATCTAGGAATGAACCTGGTAGAGCATCCCACACAAACGAATGCTCCACATGCGGGTTTCACATGCCACCAACTCCACATTCACAGGCAACTTCAGCGCCACAGCCGTTTTCAGATAGACCTCAATGCAAAGGCTCTAGACACAAATATTGGTGTGAGAGCTAATTCAATCAAGGAAACACTGCATGTTGGTGAAGGGCATATTGAAGAAGGATCAGCCGAGTGGTTCTTGTGGGAGAACAACTCCATTTGGCTCACTAACTTCACACACCATCAGGCTTCCAAGCAGCTCTCAAGGAAACTCAGTTTTCACACTCTAAGCTTAGTGCCCTTTGTATGGCTAGGACTGAAATGAACCTGGTAGAGCATCCCACACAAACGAATGCTCCACATGCGGGTTTCACATGCCACCAACTCCACATTCACAGGCAACTTCAGCGCCACAGCCGTTTTCAGATAGCCCTTAATGCAAAGGCTCTAGACGCAAATATTGGTGTGAGAGCTAATTCAATCAAGGAAACACTGCATGTTGGTGAAGGGCATATTGAAGAAGGATCAGCCGAGTGGTTCTTGTGGGAGAACAACTCCATTTGGCTCACTAACTTCACACACCATCAGGCTTCCAAGCAGCTCTCAAGGAAACTCAGTTTTCACACTCTATGCTTAGTGCCCTTTGAATGCACTATCTAGGAATGAACCTGGTAGAGCATCCCACACAAACGAATGCTCCACATGCGGGTTTCACATGCCACCAACTCCACATTCACAGGCAACTTCAGCGCCACAGCCGTTTTCAGATAGCCCTCAATGCAAAGGCTGTAGACGCACATATTGGTGTGAGAGCTAATTCAATCAAGGAAACACTGCATGTTGGTGAAGGGCATATTGAAGAAGGATCAGCCGAGTGGTTCTTGTGGGAGAACAACTCCATTTGGCTCACTAACTTCACACACCATCAGGCTTCCAAGCAGCTCTTAAGGAAACTCAGTTTTCACACTCTAAGCTTAGTGCCCTTTGAGTGCATTATCTAGGAATGAACCTGGTAGAGCATCCCACACAAACGAATGCTCCACATGCGGGTTTCACATGCCACCAACTCCACATTCACAGGCAACTTCAGCGCCACAGCCGTTTTCAGATAGCCCTCAATGCAAAGGCTGTAGACGCACATATTGGTGTGAGAGCTAATTCAATCAAGGAAACACTGCATGTTGGTGAAGGGCATATTGAAGAAGGATCAGCCGAGTGGTTCTTGTGGGAGAACAACTCCATTTGGCTCACTAACTTCACACACCATCAGGCTTCCAAGCAGCTCTTAAGGAAACTCAGTTTTCACACTCTAAGCTTAGTGCCCTTTGAGTGCATTATCTAGGAATGAACCTGGTAGAGCATCCCACACAAACGAATGCTCCACATGCGGGTTTCACATGCCACCAACTCCACATTCACAGGCAACTTCAGCGCCACAGCCGTTTTCAGATAGCCCTCAATGCAAAGGCTCTAGACGCAAATATTGGTGTGAGAGCTAATTCAATCAAGGAAACACTGCATGTTGGTGAAGGGCATATTGAAGAAGGATCAGCCGAGTGGTTCTTGTGGGAGAACAACTCCATTTGGCTCACTAACTTCACACACCATCAGGCTTCCAAGCAGCTCTCAAGGAAACTCAGTTTTCACACTCTATGTTTAGTGCCCTTTGAAAGCACTATCTAGGAATGAACCTGGTAGAGCATCCCACACAAACGAATGCTCCACATGCGGGTTTCACATGCCACCAACTCCACATTCACAGGCAACTTCAGCGCCACAGCCGTTTTCAGATAGCCCTCAATGCAAAGGCTCTAGACGCAAATATTGGTGTGAGAGCTCATTCAATCAAGGAAACACTGCATGTTGGTGAAGGGCATATTGAAGAAGGATCAGCCGAGTGGTTCTTGTGGGAGAACAACTCCATTTGGCTCACTAACTTCACACACCATCAGGCTTCCAAGCAGCTCTCAAGGAAACTCAGTTTTCACACTCTATGTTTAGTGCCCTTTGAATGCACTATCTAGGAATGAACCTGGTAGAGCATCCCACACAAACGAATGCTCCACATGCGGGTTTCACATGCCACCAACTCCACATTCACAGGCAACTTCAGCGCCACAGCCGTTTTCAGATAGACCTCAATGCAAAGGCTCTAGACACAAATATTGGTGTGAGAGCTAATTCAATCAAGGAAACACTGCATGTTGGTGAAGGGCATATTGAAGAAGGATCAGCCGAGTGGTTCTTGTGGGAGAACAACTCCATTTGGCTCACTAACTTCACACACCATCAGGCTTCCAAGCAGCTCTCAAGGAAACTCAGTTTTCACACTCTAAGCTTAGTGCCCTTTGTATGGCTAGGACTGAAATGAACCTGGTAGAGCATCCCACACAAACGAATGCTCCACATGCGGGTTTCACATGCCACCAACTCCACATTCACAGGCAACTTCAGCGCCACAGCCGTTTTCAGATAGCCCTTAATGCAAAGGCTCTAGACGCAAATATTGGTGTGAGAGCTAATTCAATCAAGGAAACACTGCATGTTGGTGAAGGGCATATTGAAGAAGGATCAGCCGAGTGGTTCTTGTGGGAGAACAACTCCATTTGGCTCACTAACTTCACACACCATCAGGCTTCCAAGCAGCTCTCAAGGAAACTCAGTTTTCACACTCTATGCTTAGTGCCCTTTGAATGCACTATCTAGGAATGAACCTGGTAGAGCATCCCACACAAACGAATGCTCCACATGCGGGTTTCACATGCCACCAACTCCACATTCACAGGCAACTTCAGCGCCACAGCCGTTTTCAGATAGCCCTCAATGCAAAGGCTGTAGACGCACATATTGGTGTGAGAGCTAATTCAATCAAGGAAACACTGCATGTTGGTGAAGGGCATATTGAAGAAGGATCAGCCGAGTGGTTCTTGTGGGAGAACAACTCCATTTGGCTCACTAACTTCACACACCATCAGGCTTCCAAGCAGCTCTTAAGGAAACTCAGTTTTCACACTCTAAGCTTAGTGCCCTTTGAGTGCATTATCTAGGAATGAACCTGGTAGAGCATCCCACACAAACGAATGCTCCACATGCGGGTTTCACATGCCACCAACTCCACATTCACAGGCAACTTCAGCGCCACAGCCGTTTTCAGATAGCCCTCAATGCAAAGGCTGTAGACGCACATATTGGTGTGAGAGCTAATTCAATCAAGGAAACACTGCCTGTTGGTGAAGGGCATATTGAAGAAGGATCAGCCGAGTGGTTCTTGTGGGAGAACAACTCCATTTGGCTCACTAACTTCACACACCATCAGGCTTCCAAGCAGCTCTTAAGGAAACTCAGTTTTCACACTCTAAGCTTAGTGCCCTTTGAGTGCATTATCTGGGAATGAACCTGGTAGAGCATCCCACACAAACGAATGCTCCACATGCGGGTTTCACATGCCACCAACTCCACATTCACAGGCAACTTCAGCGCCACAGCCGTTTTCAGATAGCCCTCAATGCAAAGGCTCTAGACGCAAATATTGGTGTGAGAGCTAATTCAATCAAGGAAACACTGCATGTTGGTGAAGGGCATATTGAAGAAGGATCAGCCGAGTGGTTCTTGTGGGAGAACAACTCCATTTGGCTCACTAACTTCACACACCATCAGGCTTCCAAGCAGCTCTCAAGGAAACTCAGTTTTCACACTCTATGTTTAGTGCCCTTTGAAAGCACTATCTAGGAATGAACCTGGTAGAGCATCCCACACAAACGAATGCTCCACATGCGGGTTTCACATGCCACCAACTCCACATTCACAGGCAACTTCAGCGCCACAGCCGTTTTCAGATAGCCCTCAATGCAAAGGCTCTAGACGCAAATATTGGTGTGAGAGCTAATTCAATCAAGGAAACACTGCATGTTGGTGAAGGGCATATTGAAGAAGGATCAGCCGAGTGGTTCTTGTGGGAGAACAACTCCATTTGGCTCACTAACTTCACACACCATCAGGCTTCCAAGCAGCTCTCAAGGAAACTCAGTTTTCACACTCTATGCTTAGAGCCCTTTGCATGGCTAGGACTGAAATGAACCTGGTAGAGCATCCCACACAAACGAATGCTCCACATGCGGGTTTCACATGCCACCAACTCCACATTCACAGGCAACTTCAGCGCCACAGCCGTTTTCAGATAGCCCTCAATGCAAAGGCTCTAGACGCAAATATTGGTGTGAGAGCTAATTCAATCAAGGAAACACTGCATGTTGGTGAAGGGCATATTGAAGAAGGATCACCCGAGTGGTTCTTGTGGGAGAACAACTCCATTTGGCTCACTAACTTCACACACCATCAGGCTTCCAAGCAGCTCTCAAGGAAACTCAGTTTTCACACTCTATGTTTAGTGCCCTTTGAATGCATTATCTAGGAATGAACCTGGTAGAGCATCCCACACAAACGAATGCTCCACATGCGGGTTTCACATGCCACCAACTCCACATTCACAGGCAACTTCAGCGCCACAGCCGTTTTCAGATAGCCCTCAATGCAAAGGCTCTAGACGCAAATATTGGTGTGAGAGCTAATTCAATCAAGGAAACACTGCATGTTGGTGAAGGGCATATTGAAGAAGGATCAGCCGAGTGGTTCTTGTGGGAGAACAACTCCATTTAGCTCACTAACTTCAAACACCATCAGGCTTCCAAGCAGCTCTCAAGGAAACTCAGTTTTCACACTCTATGCTTAGTGATCTATGTGTGCCTAGGTTGAAATGAAGCTTGGACAGCATCCCACACAAACGAATGCTCCACATGCGGGTTTCACATGCCACCAACTCCACATTCTCAGGCAACTTCAGCGCCACAGCCGTTTTCAGATAGCCCTCAATGCAAAGGCTCTAGACGCAAATATTGGTGTGAGAGCTAATTCAATCAAGGAAACACTGCATGTTGGTGAAGGGCATATTGAAGAAGAATCAGCCAAGTGGTTCTTGTGGGAGAACAACTCCATTTGGCTCACTAACTTCACACACCATCAGGCTTCCAAGCAGCTCTCAAGGAAACTCAGTTTTCACACTCTATGCTTAGTGCCCTTTGACTGCATTATCTAGGAATGAACCTGGTAGAGCATCCCACACAAACGAATGCTCCACATGCGGGTTTCACATGCCACCAACTCCACATTCACAGGCAACTTCAGCGCCACAGCCGTTTTCAGATAGCCCTCAATGCAAAGGCTCTAGACGCAAATATTGGTGTGAGAGCTAATTCAATCAAGGAAACACTGCATGTTGGTGAAGGGCATATTGAAGAAGGAACAGCCGAGTGGTTCTTGTGGGAGAACAACTCCATTTGGCTCACTAACTTCACACACCATCAGGCTTCCAAGCAGCTCTCAAGGAAACTCAGTTTTCACACTCTATGCTTAGTGCCCTTTGTATGGCTAGGACTGAAATGAACCTGGTAGAGCATCCCACACAAACGAATGCTCCACATGCGGGTTTCACATGCCACCAACTCCACATTCACAGGCAACTTCAGCGCCACAGCCGTTTTCAGATAGCCCTCAATGCAAAGGCTCTAGACGCAAATATTGGTGTGAGAGCTAATTCAATCAAGGAAACACTGCATGTTGGTGAAGGGCATATTGAAGAAGGATCAGCCGAGTGGTTCTTGTGGGAGAACAACTCCATTTGGCTCACTAACGTCACACACCATCAGGCTTCCAAGCAGCTCTCAAGGAAACTCAGTTTTCACACTCTATGCTTAGAGCCCTTTGTATGGCTAGGACTGAAATGAACCTGGTAGAGCATCCCACACAAACGAATGCTCCACATGCGGGTTTCACATGCCACCAACTCCACATTCACAGGCAACTTCAGCGCCACAGCCGTTTTCAGATAGCCCTCAATGCAAAGGCTCTAGACGCAAATATTGGTGTGAGAGCTAATTCAATCAAGGAAACACTGCATGTTGGTGAAGGGCATATTGAAGAAGCATCAGCCGAGTGGTTCTTGTGGGAGAACAACTCCATTTGGCTCACTAACTTCACACACCATCAGGCTTCCAAGCAGCTCTCAAGGAAACTCAGTTTTCACACTCTATGCTTAGTGGCCTTTGAGTGAATAGGACTGAAATGAAGCTTGGAGAGCATCCCACACAAACGAATGCTCCACATGCGGGTTTCACATGCCACCAACTCCACATTCACAGGCAACTTCAGCGCCACAGCCGTTTGCAGATAGCCCTCAATGCAAAGGATCTAGACGCAAATATTGGTGTGAGAGCTAATTCAATCAAGGAAACACTGCATGTTGGTGAAGGGCATATTGAAGAAGGATCAGCCGAGTGGTTCTTGTGGGAGAACAACTCCATTTGGCTCACTAACTTCACACACCATCAGGCTTCCAAGCAGCTCTCAAGGAAACTCAGTTTTCACACTCTATGCTTAGTGCCCTTTGAGTGCATTATCTAGGAATGAACCTGGTAGAGCATCCCACACAAACGAATGCTCCACATGCGGGTTTCACATGCCACCAACTCCACATTCACAGGCAACTTCAGCGCCACAGCCGTTTTCAGATAGCCCTCAATGCAAAGGCTCTAGATGCAAATATTGGTGTGAGAGCTAATTCAATCAAGGAAACACTGCATGTTGGTGAAGGGCATATTGAAGAAGGATCAGTCGAGTGGTTCTTGTGGGAGAACAACTCCATTTGGCTCACTAACTTCACACACCATCAGGCTTCCAAGCAGCTCTCAAGGAAACTCAGTTTTCACACTCTATGCTTAGTGCCCTTTGAGTGAATAGGACTGAAATGAAGCTTGGAGAGCATCCCACACAAACGAATGCTCCACATGCGGGTTTCACATGCCACCAACTCCACATTCACAGGCAACTTCAGCGCCACAGCCGTTTGCAGATAGCCCTCAATGCAAAGGCTCTAGACGCAAATATTGGTGTGAGAACTAATTCAATCAAGGAAACACTGCATGTTGGTGAAGGGCATATTGAAGGAACAGCCGAGTGGTTCTTGTGGGAGAACAACTCCATTTGGCTCACTAACTTCACACACCATCAGGCTTCCAAGCAGCTCTCAAGGAAACTCAGTTTTCACACTCTATGCTTAGAGCCCTTTGAATGCACTATCTAGGAATGAACCTGGTAGAGCATCCCACACAAACGAATGCTCCACATGCGGGTTTCACATGCCACCAACTCCACATTCACAGGCAAATTCAGCGCCACAGCCGTTTTTAGAGAGCCCTCAATGCAAAGGCTCTAGACGCAAATATTGGTGTGAGAGCTAATTCAATCAAGGAAACACTGCATGTTGGTGAAGGGCATATTGAAGAAGGATCAGCCGAGTGGTTCTTGTGGGAGAACAACTCCATTTGGCTCACTAACTTCACACACCATCAGGCTTCCAAGCAGCTCTCAAGGAAACTCAGTTTTCACACTCTATGCTTAGTGCCATTTGTGTGCCTAGGACTGAAATGAATCTTGGTCAGCATCCCACACAAACGAATGCTCCACATGCGGGTTTCACATGCCACCAACTCCACATTCACAGGCAACTTCAGCGCCACAGCCGTTTGCAGATAGCCCTCAATGCAAAGGCTCTAGACGCAAATATTGGTGTGAGAGCTCATTCAATCAAGGAAACACTGCATGTTGGTGAAGGACATATTGAAGAAAGATCAGCCGAGTGGTTCTTGTGGGAGAACAACTCCATTTGGCTCACTAACTTCACACACCATCAGGCTTCCAAGCAGCTCTCAAGGAAACTCAGTTTTCACACTCTATGCTTAGTGGCCTTTGAGTGAATAGGACTGAAATGAAGCTTGGAGAGCATCCCACACAAACGAATGCTCCACATGCGGGTTTCACATGCCACCAACTCCACATTCACAGGCAACTTCAGCGCCACAGCCGTTTTCAGATAGCCCTCAATGCAAAGGCTCTAGACGCAAATATTGGTGTGAGAGCTCATTCAATCAAGGAAACACTGCATGTTGGTGAAGGGCATATTGAAGAAGGATCAGCCGAGTGGTTCTTGTGGGAGAACAACTCCATTTGGCTCACTAACTTCACACACCATCAGGCTTCCAAGCAACTCTCAAGGAAACTCAGTTTTCACACTCTAAGCTTAGTGACCTTTGAGTGCATTATCTAGGAATGAACCTGGTAGAGCATCCCACACAAAGGAATGCTCCACATGCGGATTTCACATGCCACCAACTCCACATTCACAGGCAACTTCAGCGCCACAACCGTTTTCAGATAGCCCTCAATGCAAAGGCTCTAGACGCAAATATTGGTGTGAGAGCTAATTCAATCAAGGAAACACTGCATGTTGGTGAAGGGCATATTGAAGAAGGATCAGCCGAGTGGTTCTTGTGGGAGAACAACTCCATTTGGCTCACTAACTTCACACACCATCAGGCTTCCAAGCAGCTCTTAAGGAAACTCAGTTTTCACACTCTATGCTTAGTGCCCTTTGAGTGCATTATCTAGGAATGAACCTGGTAGAGCATCCCACACAAACGAATGCTCCACATGCGGGTTTCACATGCCACCAACTCCACATTCACAGGCAACTTCAGCGCCACAGCCGTTTTCAGATAGCCCTCAATGCAAAGGCTCTAGACGCAAATATTGGTGTGAGAGCTCATTCAATCAAGGAAACACTGCATGTTGGTGAAGGGCATATTGAAGAAGGATCAGCCCAGTGGTTCTTGTGGGAGAACAACTCCATTTGGCTCACTAACTTCACACACCATCAGGCTTCCAAGCAGCTCTCAAGGAAACTCAGTTTTCACACTCTATGCTTAGTGGCCTTTGAGTGAATAGGACTGAAATGAAGCTTGGAGAGCATCCCACACAAACGAATGCTCCACATGCGGGTTTCACATGCCACCAACTCCACATTCACAGGCAACTTCAGCGCCACAGCCGTTTTCAGATAGCCCTCAATGCAAAGGATCTAGACGCAAATATTGGTGTGAGAGCTAATTCAATCAAGGAAACACTGCATGTTGGTGAAGGGCATTTTGAAGAAGGATCAGCCGAGTGGTTCTTGTGGGAGAACAACTCCATTTGGCTCACTAACTTCACACACCATCAGGCTTCCAAGCAGCTCTTAAGGAAACTCAGTTTTCACACTCTATGCTTAGTGCCCTTTGAGTGCATTATCTAGGAATGAACCTGGTAGAGCATCCCACACAAACGAATGCTCCACATGCGGGTTTCACATGCCACCAACTCCACATTCACAGGCAACTTCAGCGCCACAGCCGTTTTCAGATAGCCCTCAATGCAAAGGCTCTAGATGCAAATATTGGTGTGAGAGCTAATTCAATCAAGGAAACACTGCATGTTGGTGAAGGGCATATTGAAGACGGATCAGCCGAGTGGTTCTTGTGGGAGAACAACTCCATTTGGCTCACTAACTTCACACACCATCAGGCTTCCAAGCAGCTCTCAAGGAAACTCAGTTTTCACACTCTATGCTTAGTGCCCTTTGAGTGAATAGGACTGAAATGAAGCTTGGAGAGCATCCCACACAAACGAATGCTCCACATGCGGGTTTCACATGCCACTATCTCCACATTCACAGGCAACTTCAGCGCCACAGCCGTTTGCAGATAGCCCTCAATGCAAAGGCTCTAGACGCAAATATTGTTGTGAGAGCTAATTCAATCAAGGAAACACTGCATGTTGGTGAAGGGCATATTGAAGAAGGAACAGCCGAGTGGTTCTTGTGGGAGAACAACTCCATTTGGCTCACTAACTTCACACACCATCAGGCTTCCAAGCAGCTCTCAAGGAAACTCAGTTTTCACACTCTATGCTTAGAGCCCTTTGAATGCACTATCTAGGAATGAACATGGTAGAGCATCCCACACAAACGAATGCTCCACATGCGGGTTTCACATGCCACCAACTCCACATTCACAGGCAACTTCAGCGCCACAGCCGTTTTCAGATAGCCCTCAATGCAAAGGCTCTAGACGCAAATATTTGTGTGAGAGCTAATTCAATCAAGGAAACACTGCATGTTGGTGAAGGGCATATTGAAGAAGGATCAGCCGAGTGGTTCTTGTGGGAGAACAACTCCATTTGGCTCACTAACTTCACACACCATCAGGCTTCCAAGCAGCTCTCAAGGAAACTCAGTTTTCACACTCTATGCTTAGTGCCCTTTGAGTGAATAGGACTGAAATGAAGCTTGGAGAGCATCCCACACAAACGAATGCTCCACATGCGGGTTTCACATGCCACCAACTCCACATTCACAGGCAACTTCAGCGCCACAGCCGTTTGCAGATAGCCCTCAATGCAAAGGCTCTAGACGCAAATATTGGTGTGAGAGCTAATTCAATCAAGGAAACACTGCATGTTGGTGAAGGGCATATTGAAGAAGGAACAGCCGAGTGGTTCTTGTGGGAGAACAACTCCATTTGGCTCACTAACTTCACACACCATCAGGCTTCCAAGCAGCTCTCAAGGAAACTCAGTTTTCACACTCTATGCTTAGAGCCCTTTGAATGCACTATCTAGGAATGAACCTGGTAGAGCATCCCACACAAACGAATGCTCCACATGCGGGTTTCACATGCCACCAACTCCACATTCACAGTCAAATTCAGCGCCACAGCCGTTTTCAGATAGCCCTCAATGCAAAGGCTCTAGACGCAAATATTGGTGTGAGAGCTAATTCAATCAAGGAAACACTGCATGTTGGTGAAGGGCATATTGAAGAAGGATCAGCCGAGTGGTTCTTGTGGGAGAACAACTCCATTTGGCTCACTAACTTCACACACCATCAGGCTTCCAAGCAGCTCTCAAGGAAACTCAGTTTTCACACTCTATGCTTAGAGCCCTTTGAATGCACTATCTAGGAATGAACCTGGTAGAGCATCCCACACAAACGAATGCTCCACATGCGGGTTTCACATGCCACCAACTCCACATTCACAGGCAACTTCAGCGCCACAGCCGTTTTCAGATAGCCCTCAATGCAAAGGCTCTAGACGCAAATATTGGTGTGAGAGCTAATTCAATCAAGGAAACACTGCATGTTGGTGAAGGGCATATTGAAGAAGGATCAGCCGAGTGGTTCTTGTGGGAGAACAACTCCATTTGGCTCACTAACTTCACACACCATCAGGCTTCCAAGCAGCTCTCAAGGAAACTCAGTTTTCACACTCTATGCTTAGTGCCCTTTGAGTGAATAGGACTGAAATGAAGCTTGGAGAGCATCCCACACAAACGAATGCTCCACATGCGGGTTTCACATGCCACCAACTCCACATTCACAGGCAACTTCAGCGCCACAGCCGTTTGCAGATAGCCCTCAATGCAAAGGCTCTAGACGCAAATATTGGTGTGAGAGCTAATTCAATCAAGGAAACACTGCATGTTGGTGAAGGGCATATTGAAGAAGGAACAGCCGAGTGGTTCTTGTGGGAGAACAACTCCATTTGGCTCACTAACTTCACACACCATCAGGCTTCCAAGCAGCTCTCAAGGAAACTCAGTTTTCACACTCTATGCTTAGAGCCCTTTGAATGCACTATCTAGGAATGAACCTGGTAGAGCATCCCACACAAACGAATGCTCCACATGCGGGTTTCACATGCCACCAACTCCACATTCACAGGCAAATTCAGCGCCACAGCCGTTTTCAGATAGCCCTCAATGCAAAGGCTCTAGACGCAAATATTGGTGTGAGAGCTAATTCAATCAAGGAAACACTGCATGTTGGTGAAGGGCATATTGAAGAAGGATCAGCCGAGTGGTTCTTGTGGGAGAACAACTCCATTTGGCTCACTAACTTCACACACCATCAGGCTTCCAAGCAGCTCTCAAGGAAACTCAGTTTTCACACTCTAGGCTTAGTGCCCTTTGTATGGCTAGGACTGAAATGAACCTGGTAGAGCATCCCACACAAACGAATGCTCCACATGCGGGTTTCACATGCCACCAACTCCACATTCACAGGCAACTTCAGCGCCACAGCCGTTTTCAGATAGCCCTCAATGCAAAGGCTCTAGATGCAAATATTGGTGTGAGAGCTAATTCAATCAAGGAAACACTGCATGTTGGTGAAGGGCATATTGAAGAAGGATCAGCCGAGTGGTTCTTGTGGGAGAACAACTCCATTTGGCTCACTAACTTCACACACCATCAGGCTTCCAAGCAGCTCTCAAGGAAACTCAGTTTTCACACTCTATGCTTAGTGCCCTTTGAGTGAATAGGACTGAAATGAAGCTTGGAGAGCATCCCACACAAACGAATGCTCCACATGCGGGTTTCACATGCCACCAACTCCACATTCACAGGCAACTTCAGCGCCACAGCCGTTTTCAGATAGCCCTCAATGCAAAGGATCTAGACGCAAATATTGGTGTGAGAGCTAATTTAATCAAGGAAACACTGCATGTTGGTGAAGGGCATTTTGAAGAAGGATCAGCCGAGTGGTTCTTGTGGGAGAACAACTCCATTTGGCTCACTAACTTCACACACCATCAGGCTTCCAAGCAGCTCTTAAGGAAACTCAGTTTTCACACTCTAAGCTTAGTGACCTTTGAGTGCATTATCTAGGAATGAACCTGGTAGAGCATCCCACACAAACGAATGCTCCACATGCGGATTTCACATGCCACCAACTCCACATTCACAGGCAACTTCAGCGCCACAGCCGTTTTCAGATAGCCCTCAATGCAAAGGCTCTAGACGCAAATATTGGTGTGAGAGCTAATTCAATCAAGGAAACACTGCATGTTGGTGAAGGGCATATTGAAGAAGGAACAGCCGAGTGGTTCTTGTGGGAGAACAACTCCATTTGGCTCACTAACTTCACACACCATCAGGCTTCCAAGCAGCTCTCAAGGAAACTCAGTTTTCACACTCTATGCTTAGAGCCCTTTGAATGCACTATCTAGGAATGAACCTGGTAGAGCATCCCACACAAACGAATGCTCCACATGCGGGTTTCACATGCCACCAACTCCACATTCACAGGCAACTTCAGCGCCACAGCCGTTTTCAGATAGCCCTCAATGCAAAGGCTCTAGATGCAAATATTGGTGTGAGAGCTAATTCAATCAAGGAAACACTGCATGTTGGTGAAGGGCATATTGAAGAAGGATCAGCCGAGTGGTTCTTGTGGGAGAACAACTCCATTTGGCTCACTAACTTCACACACCATCAGGCTTCCAAGCAGCTCTCAAGGAAACTCAGTCTTCACACTCTATGCTTAGTGCTCTTTGAGTGCATTATCTAGGAATGAACCTGGTAGAGCATCCCACACAAACGAATGCTCCACATGAAGGTTTCACATGCCACCAACTCCACATTCACAGGCAACTTCAGCGCCACAGCCGTTTTCAGATAGCCCTTAATCCAAAGGCTCTAGACGCAAATATTTGTGTGAGAGCTAATTCAATCAAGGAAACACTGCATGTTGGTGAAGGGCATATTGAAAAAGGATCAGCCGAGTGGTTCTTGTGGGAGAACAACTCCATTTGGCTCACTAACTTCACACACCATCAGGCTTCCAAGCAGCTCTCAAGGAAACTCAGTTTTCACACTCTATGCTTTGTGCCCTTTGAGTGAATAGGACTGAAATGAATCTTGGAGAGCATCCCACACAAACGAATGCTCCACATGCGGGTTTCACATGCCACCAACTCCACATTCACAGGCAACTTCAGCGCCACAGCCGTTTTCAGATAGCCCTCAATGCAAAGGCTCTAGACGCAAATATTGGTGTGAGAGCTAATTCAATCAAGGAAACACTGCATGTTGGTGAAGGGCATTTTGAAGAAGGATCAGCCGAGTGGTTCTTGTGGGAGAACAACTCCATTTGGCTCACTAACTTCACACACCATCAGGCTTCCAAGCAGCTCTTAAGGAAACTCAGTTTTCACACTCTAAGCTTAGTGACCTTTGAGTGCATTATCTAGGAATGAACCTGGTAGAGCATCCCACACAAACGAATGCTCCACATGCGGATTTCACATGCCACCAACTCCACATTCACAGGCAACTTCAGCGCCACAGCCGTTTTCAGATAGCCCTCAATGCAAAGGCTCTAGACGCAAATATTGGTGTGAGAGCTAATTCAATCAAGGAAACACTGCATGTTGGTGAAGGGCATATTGAAGAAGGATCAGCCGAGTGGTTCTTGTGGGAGAACAACTCCATTTGGCTCACTAACTTCACACACCATCAGGCTTCCAAGCAGCTCTCAAGGAAACTCAGTTTTCACACTCTATGCTTAGTGCCCTTTGAGTGCATTATCTAGGAATGAACCTGGTAGAGCATCCCACACAAACGAATGCTCCACATGCGGGTTTCACATGCCACCAACTCCACATTCACAGGCAACTTCAGCGCCACAGCCGTTTTCAGATAGTCCTTAATGCAAAGGCTCTAGACGCAAATATTGGTGTGAGAGCTAATTCAATCAAGGAAACACTGCATGTTGGTGAAGGGCATATTGAAGAAGGATCAGCCGAGTGGTTCTTGTGGGAGAACAACTCCATTTGGCTCACTAACTTCACACACCATCAGGCTTCCAAGCAGCTCTCAAGGAAACTCAGTTTTCACACTCTATGCTTAGTGCCCTTTGTATGGCTAGGACTGAAATTAACCTGGTAGAGCATCCCACACAAACGAATGCTCCACATGCGGGTTTCACATGCCACCAACTCCACATTCACAGGCAACTTCAGCGCCACAGCCGTTTTCAGATAGCCCTCAATGCAAAGGCTCTAGACGCAAATATTGGTGTGAGAGCTAATTCAATCAAGGAAACACAGCATGTTGGTGAAGGGCATATTGAAGAAGGATCAGCCGAGTGGTTCTTGTGGGAGAACAACTCCATTTGGCTCACTAACTTCACACACCATCAGGCTTCCAAGCAGCTCTCAAGGAAACTCAGTTTTCACACTCTATGCTTAGTGCCCTTTGAGTGCATTATCTAGGAATGAACCTGGTAGAGCATCCCACACAAACGAATGCTCCACATGCGGGTTTCACATGCCACCAACTCCACATTCACAGGCAACTTCAGCGCCACAGCCGTTTTCAGATAGCCCTCAATGCAAAGGCTCTAGACACAAATATTGGTGTGAGAGCTAATTCAATCAAGGAAACACTGCATGTTGGTGAAGGGCATATTGAAGAAGGATCAACAGAGTTGTTCTTGTGGGAGAACAACTCCATTTGGCTCACTAACGTCACACACCATCAGGCTTCCAAGCAGCTCTCAAGGAAACTCAGTTTTCACACTCCATGTTTAGTGCCCTTTGAATGCATTATCTAGGAATGAACCTGGTCAGCATCCCACACAAACGAATGTTCCACATGCGGGTTTCACATGCCACCAACTCCACATTCACAGGCAACTTCAGCGCCACAGTCGTTTTCAGATAGCCCTCAATGCAAAGGCTCTAGACGCAAATATTGGTGTGAGAGCTAATTCAATCAAGGAAACACTGCATGTTGGTGAAGGGCATATTGAAGAAGGATCAGCCGAGTGGTTCTTGTGGGAGAACAACTCCATTTAGGTCACTAACTTCATACACCATCAGGCTTCCAAGCAGCTCTCAAGGAAACTCAGTTTTCACACTCTATGCTTAGTGCTCTTTGAGTGCATTATCTAGGAATGAACCTGGTAGAGCATCCCACACAAACGAATGCTCCACATGCGGGTTTCACATGCCACCAACTCCACATTCACAGGCAACTTCAGCGCCACAGCCGTTTTCAGATAGCCCTCAATGCAAAGGCTCTAGACGCAAATATTGGTGTGAGAGCTAATTCAATCAAGGAAACACTGCATGTTGGTGAAGGGCATATTGAAGACGGATCAGCCGAGTGGTTCTTGTGGGAGAACAACTCCATTTGGCTCACTAACTTCACACACCATCAGGCTTCCAAGCAGCTCTCAAGGAAACTCAGTTTTCACACTCTATGCTTAATGCCCTTTGTATGGCTAGGACTGAAATGAACCTGGTAGAGCATCCCACACAAACGAATGCTCCACATGCGGGTTTCACATGCCACCAACTCCACATTCACAGGCAACTTCAGCGCCACAGCCGTTTTCAGATAGCCCTCAATGCAAAGGCTCTAGACGCAAATATTGGTGTGAGAGCTAATTCAATCAAGGAAACACTGCATGTTGGTGAAGGGCATATTGAAGAAGGATCAGCCGAGTGGTTCTTGTGGGAGAACAACTCCATTTGGATCACTAACTTCACACACCATCAGGCTTCCAAGCAGCTCTCAAGGAAACTCAGTTTTCACACTCTATGCTTAGTGCCCTTTGAGTGCATTATCTAGGAATGAACCTGGTAGAGGATCCGACACAAACGAAGGCTCCACATGCGGGTTTCACATGCCACCAACTCCACATTCACAGGCAACTTCAGCGCCACAGCCGTTTTCAGATAGCCCTCAATGCAAAGGCTCTAGACGCAAATATTGGTGTGAGAGCTAATTCAATCAAGGAAACACTGCATGTTGGTGAAGGGCATATTGAAGAAGGATCAGCCGAGTGGTTCTTGTGGGAGAACAACTCCATTTGGCTCACTAACTTCACACACCATCAGGCTTCCAAGCAGCTCTCAAGGAAACTCAGTTTTCACACTCTATGCTTAGTGCCCTTTGAGTGCATTATCTAGGAATGAACCTGGTAGAGCATCCGACACAAACGAATGCTCCACATGCGGGTTTCACATGCCACCAACTCCACATTCACAGGCAACTTCAGCGCCACAGCCGTTTTCAGATAGTCCTTAATGCAAAGGCTCTAGACGCAAATATTGGTGTGAGAGCTAATTCAATCAAGGAAACACTGCATGTTGGTGAAGGGCATATTGAAGAAGGATCAGCCGAGTGGTTCTTGTGGGAGAACAACTCCATTTGGCTCACTAACTTCACACACCATCAGGCTTCCAAGCAGCTCTCAAGGAAACTCAGTTTTCACACTCTATGCTTAGTGCCCTTTGAATGGCTAGGACTGAAATGAACCTGGTAGAGCATCCCACACAAACGAATGCTCCACATGCGGGTTTCACATGCCACCAACTCCACATTCACAGGCAACTTCAGCGCCACAGCCGTTTTCAGATAGCCCTCAATGCAAAGGCTCTAGACGCAAATATTGGTGTGAGAGCTAATTCAATCAAGGAAACACAGCATGTTGGTGAAGGGCATATTGAAGAAGGATCAGCCGAGTGGTTCTTGTGGGAGAACAACTCCATTTGGCTCACTAACTTCACACACCATCAGGCTTCCAAGCAGCTCTCAAGGAAACTCAGTTTTCACACTCTATGCTTAGTGCCCTTTGAGTGCATTATCTAGGAATGAACCTGGTAGAGCATCCCACACAAACGAATGCTCCACATGTGGGTTTCACATGCCACCAACTCCACATTCACAGGCAACTTCAGCCCCACAGCCGTTTTCAGATAGCCCTCAATGCAAAGGCTCTAGACACAAATATTGGTGTGAGAGCTAATTCAATCAAGGAAACACTGCATGTTGGTGAAGGGCATATTGAAGAAGGATCAACAGAGTTGTACTTGTGGGAGAACAACTCCATTTGGCTCACTAACGTCACACACCATCAGGCTTCCAAGCAGCTCTCAAGGAAACTCAGTTTTCACACTCCATGTTTAGTGCCCTTTGAATGCATTATCTAGGAATGAACCTGGTCAGCATCCCACACAAACGAATGTTCCACATGCGGGTTTCACATGCCACCAACTCCACATTCACAGGCAACTTCAGCGCCACAGTCGTTTTCAGATAGCCCTCAATGCAAAGGCTCTAGACGCAAATATTGGTGTGAGAGCTAATTCAATCAAGGAAACACTGCATGTTGGTGAAGGGCATATTGAAGAAGGATCAGCCGAGTGGTTCTTGTGGGAGAACAACTCCATTTGGCTCACTACACACACCATCAGGCTTCCAAGCAGCTCTCAAGGAAACTCAGTTTTCACACTCTATGCTTAGTGCCCTTTGTATGGCTAGGACTGAAATGAACCTGGTAGAGCATCCCACACAGACGAATGCTCCACATGCGGGTTTCACATGCCACCAACTCACATTCACAGGCAACTTCAGCGCCACAGCCGTTTTCAGATAGCCCTCAATGCAAAGGCTCTAGACGCAAATATTGGTGTGAGAGCTAATTCAATCAAGGAAACACTGCATGTTGGTGAAGGGCATATTGAAGAAGGAACAGCCGAGTGGTTCTTATGGGAGAACAACTCCATTTGGCTCACTAACTTCACACACCATCAGGCTTCCAAGCAGCTCTCAAGGAAACTCAGTTTTCACACTCTATGCTTAGTGCCCTTTGAGTGCATTATCTAGGAATGAACCTGGTAGAGCATCCCACACAAACGAATGCTCCACATGCGGGTTTCACATGCCACCAACTCCACATTCACAGGCAACTTCAGCGCCACAGCCATTTTCAGATAGCCCTCAATGCAAAGGCTCTAGACACAAATATTGGTGTGAGAGCTAATTCAATCAAGGAAACACTGCATGTTGGTGAAGGGCATATTGAAGAAGGATCAACCGAGTGGTTCTTGTGGGAGAACAACTCCATTTGGCTCACTAACGTCACACACCATCAGGCTTCCAAGCAGCTCTCAAGGAAACTCAGTTTTCACACTCCATGTTTAGTGCCCTTTGAGTGCATTATCTAGGAATGAACCTGGTCAGCATCCCACACAAACGAATGTTCCACATGCGGGTTTCACATGCCACCAACTCCACATTCACAGGCAACTTCAGCGCCACAGCCGTTTTCAGATAGCCCTCAATGCAAAGGCTCTAGACGCAAATATTGGTGTGAGAGCTAATTCAATCAAGGAAACACTGCATGTTGGTGAAGGGCATATTGAAGAAGGATCAGCCGAGTGGTTCTTGTGGGAGAACAACTCCATTTAGGTCACTAACTTCATACACCATCAGGCTTCCAAGCAGCTCTCAAGGAAACTCAGTTTTCACACTCTATGCTTAGTGCCCTTTGAGTGAATAGGACTGAAATGAAGCTTGGAGAGCATCCCACACAAACGAATGCTCCACATGCGGGTTTCACATGCCACCAACTCCACATTCACAGGCAACTTCAGCGCCACAGCCGTTTTCAGATAGCCCTCAATGCAAAGGCTCTAGACGCAAATATTGGTGTGAGAGCTAATTCAATCAAGGAAACACTGCATGTTGGTGAAGGGCATATTGAAGAAGGATCAGCCGAGTGGTTCTTGTGGGAGAACAACTCCATTTAGGTCACTAACTTCACACACCATCAGGCTTCCAAGCAGCTCTCAAGGAAACTCAGTTTTCACACTCTATGCTTAGTGCTCTTTGAGTGCATTATCTAGGAATGAACCTGGTAGAGCATCCCACACAAACGAATGCTCCACATGCGGGTTTCACATGCCACCAACTCCACATTCACAGGCAACTTCAGCGCCACAGCCGTTTTCAGATAGCCCTCAATGCAAAGGCTCTAGACGCAAATATTGGTGTGAGAGCTAATTCAATCAAGGAAACACTGCATGTTGGTGAAGGGCATATTGAAGACGGAT
This sequence comes from Ochotona princeps, assembly GCF_030435755.1. NCBI lineage: Eukaryota > Metazoa > Chordata > Mammalia > Lagomorpha > Ochotonidae > Ochotona > Ochotona princeps. Next base: position 27,523 of record NW_026698626.1, read on the forward strand.
CAGCCGAGTGGTTCTTGTGGGAGAACAACTCCATTTGGCTCACTAACTTCACACACCATCAGGCTTCCAAGCAGCTCTCAAGAAACTCAGTTTTCACACTCTATGCTTAATGCCCTTTGTATGGCTAGGACTGAAATGAACCTGGTAGAGCATCCCACACAAACGAATGCTCCACATGCGGGTTTCACATGCCACCAACTCCACATTCACAGGCAACTTCAGCGCCACAGCCGTTTTCAGATAGCCCTCAATGCAAAGGCTCTAGACGCAAATATTGGTGTGAGAGCTAATTCAATCAAGGAAACACTGCATGTTGGTGAAGGGCATATTGAAGAAGGATCAGCCGAGTGGTTCTTGTGGGAGAACAACTCCATTTGGATCACTAACTTCACACACCATCAGGCTTCCAAGCAGCTCTCAAGGAAACTCAGTTTTCACACTCTATGCTTAGTGCCCTTTGAGTGCATTATCTAGGAATGAACCTGGTAGAGGATCCGACACAAACGAAGGCTCCACATGCGGGTTTCACATGCCACCAACTCCACATTCACAGGCAACTTCAGCGCCACAGCCGTTTTCAGATAGCCCTCAATGCAAAGGCTCTAGACGCAAATATTGGTGTGAGAGCTAATTCAATCAAGGAAACACTGCATGTTGGTGAAGGGCATATTGAAGAAGGATCAGCCGAGTGGTTCTTGTGGGAGCACAACTCCATTTGGCTCACTAACTTCACACACCATCAGGCTTCCAAGCAGCTCTCAAGGAAACTCAGTTTTCACACTCTATGCTTAGTGCCCTTTGTATGGCTAGGACTGAAATGAACCTGGTAGAGCATCCCACACAAACGAATGCTCCACATGCGGGTTTCACATGCCACCAACTCCACATTCACAGGCAACTTCAGCGCCACAGCCGTTTTCAGATAGCCCTCAATGCAAAGGCTCTAGACGCAAATATTGGTGTGAGAGCTAATTCAATCAAGGAAACACTGCATGTTGGTGAAGGGCATATTGAAGACGGATCAGCCGAGTGGTTCTTGTGGGAGAACAACTCCATTTGGCTCACTAACTTCACACACCATCAGGCTTCCAAGCAGCTCTCAAGGAAACTCAGTTTTCACACTCTATGCTTAATGCCCTTTGTATGGCTAGGACTGAAATGAACCTGGTAGAGCATCCCACACAAACGAATGCTCCACATGCGGTTTTCACATGCCACCAACTCCACATTCACAGGCAACTTCAGCGCCACAGCCGTTTTCAGATAGCCCTCAATGCAAAGGCTCTAGACGCAAATATTGGTGTGAGAGCTAATTCAATCAAGGAAACACTGCATGTTGGTGAAGGGCATATTGAAGAAGGATCAGCCGAGTGGTTCTTGTGGGAGAACAACTCCATTTGGATCACTAACTTCACACACCATCAGGCTTCCAAGCAGCTCTCAAGGAAACTCAGTTTTCACACTCTATGCTTAGTGCCCTTTGAGTGCATTATCTAGGAATGAACCTGGTAGAGGATCCGACACAAACGAAGGCTCCACATGCGGGTTTCACATGCCACCAACTCCACATTCACAGGCAACTTCAGCGCCACAGCCGTTTTCAGATAGCCCTCAATGCAAAGGCTCTAGACGCAAATATTGGTGTGAGAGCTAATTCAATCAAGGAAACACTGCATGTTGGTGAAGGGCATATTGAAGAAGGATCAGCCGAGTGGTTCTTGTGGGAGAACAACTCCATTTGGCTCACTAACTTCACACACCATCAGGCTTCCAAGCAGCTCTCAAGGAAACTCAGTTTTCACACTCTATGCTTAGTGGCCTTTGAGTGAATAGGACTGAAGTGAAGCTTGGAGAGCATCCCACACAAACGAATGCTCCACATGCGGGTTTCACATGCCACCAACTCCACATTCACAGGCAACTTCAGCGCCACAGCCGTTTTCAGATAGCCCTCAATGCAAAGGCTCTAGACGCAAATATTGGTGTGAGAGCTAATTCAATCAAGGAAACAGTGCATGTTGGTGAAGGGCATATTGAAGAAGGATCAGCCGAGTGGTTCTTGTGGGAGAACAACTCCATTTGGCTCACTAACTTCACACACCATCAGGCTTCCAAGCAGCTCTCAAGGAAACTCAGTTTTCACACTCTATGCTTAGTGCCCTTTGAGTGAATAGGACTGAAATGAACCTGGTAGAGCATCCCACACAAACGAATGCTCCACATGCGGGTTTCACATGCCACCAACTCCACATTCACAGGCAACTTCAGCGCCACAGCCGTTTTCAGATAGCCCTCAATGCAAAGGCTGTAGACGCACATATTGGTGTGAGAGCTAATTCAATCAATGAAACACTGCATGTTGGTGAAGGGCATATTGAAGAAGGATCAGCCGAGTGGTTCTTGTGGGAGAACAACTCCATTTGGATCACTAACTTCACACACCATCAGGCTTCCAAGCAGCTCTCAAGGAAACTCAGTTTTCACACTCTATGCTTAGTGCCCTTTGAGTGCATTATCTAGGAATGAACCTGGTAGAGCATCCCACACAAACGAATGCTCCACATGCGGGTTTCACATGCCACCAGCTCCACATTCACAGGCAACTTCAGCGCCACAGCCGTTTTCAGATAGCCCTCAATGCAAAGGCTCTAGACGCAAATATTGGTGTGAGAGCTAATTCAATCAAGGAAACACTGCATGTTGGTGAAGGGCATATTGAAGAAGGATCAGCCGAGTGGTTCTTGTGGGAGAACAACTCCATTTGGCTCACTAACTTCACACACCATCAGGCTTCCAAGCAGCTCTCAAGGAAACTCAGTTTTCACACTCTATGCTTAGTGGCCTTTGAGTGAATAGGACTGAAATGAAGCTTGGAGAGCATCCCACACAAACGAATGCTCCACATGCGGGTTTCACATGCCACCAACTCCACATTCACAGGCAACTTCAGCGCCACAGCCGTTTTCAGATAGCCCTCAATGCAAAGGATCTAGACGCAAATATTGGTGTGAGAGCTAATTCAATCAAGGAAACACTGCATGTTGGTGAAGGGCATATTGAAGAAGGATCAGCCGAGTGTTTCTTGTGGGAGAACAACTCCATTTGGCTCACTAACTTCACACACCATCAGGCTTCCAAGCAGCTCTCAAGGAAACTCAGTTTTCACACTCTATGCTTAGTGCCCTTTGAGTGCATTATCTAGGAATGAACCTGGTAGAGCATCCCACACAAACGAATGCTCCACATGCGGGTTTCACATGCCACCAACTCCACATTCACAGGCAACTTCAGCGCCACAGCCGTTTTCAGATAGCCCTCAATGCAAAGGCTCTAGATGCAAATATTGGTGTGAGAGCTAATTCAATCAAGGAAACACTGCATGTTGGTGAAGGGCATATTGAAGAAGGATCAGCCGAGTGGTTCTTGTGGGAGAACAACTCCATTTGGCTCACTAACTTCACACACCATCAGGCTTCCAAGCAGCTCTCAAGGAAACTCAGTTTTCACACTCTATGCTTAGTGCCCTTTGAGTGAATAGGACTGAAATGAAGCTTGGAGAGCATCCCACACAAACGAATGCTCCACATGCGGGTTTCACATGCCACCAACTCCACATTCACAGGCAACTTCAGCGCCACAGCCGTTTGCAGATAGCCCTCAATGCAAAGGCTCTAGACGCAAATATTGGTGTGAGAACTAATTCAATCAAGGAAACACTGCATGTTGGTGAAGGGCATATTGAAGAAGGAACAGCCGAGTGGTTCTTGTGGGAGAACAACTCCATTTGGCTCACTAACTTCACACACCATCAGGCTTCCAAGCAGCTCTCAAGGAAACTCAGTTTTCACACTCTATGCTTAGAGCCCTTTGAATGCACTATCTAGGAATGAACCTGGTAGAGCATCCCACACAAACGAATGCTCCACATGCGGGTTTCACATGCCACCAACTCCACATTCACAGGCAACTTCAGCGCCACAGCCGTTTTCAGAGAGCCCTCAATGCAAAGGCTCTAGACGCAAATATTGGTGTGAGAGCTAATTCAATCAAGGAAACACTGCATGTTGGTGAAGGGCATATTGAAGAAGGATCAGCCGAGTGGTTCTTGTGGGAGAACAACTCCATTTGGCTCACTAACTTCACACACCATCAGGCTTCCAAGCAGCTCTCAAGGAAACTCAGTTTTCACACTCTATGCTTTGTGCCCTTTGAGTGACTAGGACTGAAATGAAGCTTGGAGAGCATCCCACACAAACGAATGCTCCACATGCGGGTTTCACATGCCACCAACTCCACATTCACAGGCAACTTCAGCGCCACAGCCGTTTTCAGATAGCCCTCAATGCAAAGGCTCTAGACGCAAATATTGGTGTGAGAGCTAATTCAATCAAGGAAACACTGCATGTTGGTGAAGGGCATATTGAAGAAGGATCAGCCGAGTGGTTCTTGTGGGAGAACAACTCCATTTGGCTCACTAACTTCACACACCATCAGGCTTCCAAGCAACTCTCAAGGAAACTCAGTTTTCACACTCTAAGCTTAGTGACCTTTGAGTGCATTATCTAGGAATGAACCTGGTAGAGCATCCCACACAAACGAATGCTCCACATGCGGATTTCACATTCCACCAACTCCACATTCACAGGCAACTTCAGCGCCACAACCGTTTTCAGATAGCCCTCAATGCAAAGGCTCTAGACGCAAATATTGGTGTGAGAGCTAATTCAATCAAGGAAACACTGCATGTTGGTGAAGGGCATATTGAAGAAGGATCAGCCGAGTGGTTCTTGTGGGAGAACAACTCCATTTGGCTCACTAACTTCACACACCATCAGGCTTCCAAGCAGCTCTTAAGGAAACTCAGTTTTCACACTCTATGCTTAGTGCCCTTTGAGTGCATTATCTAGGAATGAACCTGGTAGAGCATCCCACACAAACGAATGCTCCACATGCGGGTTTCACATGCCACCAACTCCACATTCACAGGCAACTTCAGCGCCACAGCCGTTTTCAGATAGCCCTCAATGCAAAGGCTCTAGACACAAATATTGGTGTGAGAGCTAATTCAATCAAGGAAACACTGCATGTTGGTGAAGGGCATATTGAAGAAGGATCAGCCGAGTGGTTCTTGTGGGAGAACAACTCCATTTGGCTCACTAACTTCACACACCATCAGGCTTCCAAGCAGCTCTCAAGGAAACTCAGTTTTCACACTCTATGCTTAGTGGCCTTTGAGTGAATAGGACTGAAATGAAGCTTGGAGAGCATCCCACACAAACGAATGCTCCACATGCGGGTTTCACATGCCACCAACTCCACATTCACAGGCAACTTCAGCGCCACAGCCGTTTTCAGATAGCCCTCAATGCAAAGGCTCTAGACGCAAATATTGGTGTGAGAGCTAATTCAATCAAGGAAACACTGCATGTTGGTGAAGGGCATATTGAAGAAGGAACAGCCGAGTGGTTCTTGTGGGAGAACAACTCCATTTGGCTCACTAACTTCACACACCATCAGGCTTCCAAGCAGCTCTCAAGGAAACTCAGTTTTCACACTCTATGCTTAGAGCCCTTTGAATGCACTATCTAGGAATGAACCTGGTAGAGCATCCCACACAAACGAATGCTCCACATGCGGGTTTCGCATGCCACCAACTCCACATTCACAGTCAAATTCAGCGCCACAGCCGTTTTCAGATAGCCCTCAATGCAAAGGCTCTAGACGCAAATATTGGTGTGAGAGCTAATTCAATCAAGGAAACACTGCATGTTGGTGAAGGGCATATTGAAGAAGGATCAGCCGAGTGGTTCTTGTGGGAGAACAACTCCATTTGGCTCACTAACTTCACACACCATCAGGCTTCCAAGCAGCTCTCAAGGAAACTCAGTTTTCACACTCTATGCTTAGTGCCCTTTGTATGGCTAGGACTGAAATGAACCTGGTAGAGCATCCCACACAAACGAATGCTCCACATGCGGGTTTCACATGCCACCAACTCCACATTCACAGGCAACTTCAGCGCCACAGCCGTTTTCAGATAGCCCTCAATGCAAAGGCTCTAGACGCAAATATTGGTGTGAGAGCTCATTCAATCAAGGAAACACTGCATGTTGGTGAAGGGCATATTGAAGAAGGATCAGCCGAGTGGTTCTTGTGGGAGAACAACTCCATTTGGCTCACTAACTTCACACACCATCAGGCTTCCAAGCAGCTCTTAAGGAAACTCAGTTTTCACACTCTAAGCTTAGTGACCTTTGAGTGCATTATCTAGGAATGAACCTGGTAGAGCATCCCACACAAACGAATGCTCCACATGCGGATTTCACATGCCACCAACTCCACATTCACAGGCAACTTCAGCGCCACAGCCGTTTTCAGATAGCCCTCAATGCAAAGGCTCTAGACGCAAATATTGGTGTGAGAGCTAATTCAATCAAGGAAACACTGCATGTTGGTGAAGGGCATATTGAAGAAGGATCAGCCGAGTGGTTCTTGTGGGAGAACAACTCCATTTGGCTCACTAACTTCACACACCATCAGGCTTCCAAGCAGCTCTCAAGGAAACTCAGTTTTCACACTCTATGCTTAGAGCCCTTTGAATGCACTATCTAGGAGTGAACCTGGTAGAGCATCCCACACAAACGAATGCTCCACATGCGGGTTTCACATGCCACCAACTCCACATTCACAGGCAACTTCAGCGCCACAGCCGTTTTCAGATAGCCCTCACTGCAAAGGCTCTAGACGCAAATATTGGTGTGAGAGCTAATTCAATCAAGGAAACACTGCATGTTGGTGAAGGGCATATTGAAGAAGGAACAGCCGAGTGGTTCTTGTGGGAGAACAACTCCATTTGGCTCACTAACTTCACACACCATCAGGCTTCCAAGCAGCTCTCAAGGAAACTCAGTTTTCACACTCTATGCTTAGTGCCCGTTGTATGGCTAGGAATGAAATGAACCTGGTAGAGCATCCCACACAAACGAATGCTCCACATGAAGGTTTCACATGCCACCAACTCCACATTCACAGGCAACTTCAGCGCCACAGCCGTTTTCAGATAGCCCTTAATGCAAAGGCTCTAGACGCAAATATTTGTGTGAGAGCTAATTCAATCAAGGAAACACTGCATGTTGGTGAAGGGCATATTGAAAAAGGATCAGCCGAGTGGTTCTTGTGGGAGAACAACTCCATTTGGCTCACTAACTTCACACACCATCAGGCTTCCAAGCAGCTCTCAAGGAAACTCAGTTTTCACACTCTATGCTTTGTGCCCTTTGAGTGAATAGGACTGAAATGAATCTTGGAGAGCATCCCACACAAACGAATGCTCCACATGCGGGTTTCACATGCCACCAACTCCACATTCACAGGCAACTTCAGCGCCACAGCCGTTTTCAGATAGCCCTCAATGCAAAGGCTCTAGACGCAAATATTGGTGTGAGAGCTAATTCAATCAAGGAAACACTGCATGTTGGTGAAGGGCATTTTGAAGAAGGATCAGCCGAGTGGTTCTTGTGGGAGAACAACTCCATTTGGCTCACTAACTTCACACACCATCAGGCTTCCAAGCAGCTCTTAAGGAAACTCAGTTTTCACACTCTAAGCTTAGTGACCTTTGAGTGCATTATCTAGGAATGAACCTGGTAGAGCATCCCACACAAACGAATGCTCCACATGCGGATTTCACATGCCACCAACTCCACATTCACAGGCAACTTCAGCGCCACAGCCGTTTTCAGATAGCCCTCAATGCAAAGGCTCTAGACGCAAATATTGGTGTGAGAGCTAATTCAATCAAGGAAACACTGCATGTTGGTGAAGGGCATATTGAAGAAGGATCAGCCGAGTGGTTCTTGTGGGAGAACAACTCCATTTGGCTCACTAACTTCACACACCATCAGGCTTCCAAGCAGCTCTTAAGGAAACTCAGTTTTCACACTCTATGCTTAGTGCCCTTTGAGTGCATTATCTAGGAATGAACCTGGTAGAGCATCCCACACAAACGAATGCTCCACATGCGGGTTTCACATGCCACCAACTCCACATTCACAGGCAACTTCAGCGCCACAGCCGTTTTCAGATAGCCCTCAATGCAAAGGCTCTAGATGCAAATATTGGTGTGAGAGCTAATTCAATCAAGGAAACACTGCATGTTGGTGAAGGGCATATTGAAGAAGGATCGGCCGAGTGGTTCTTGTGGGAGAACAACTCCATTTGGCTCACTAACTTCACACACCATCAGGCTTCCAAGCAGCTCTCAAGGAAACTCAGTTTTCACACTCTAAGCTTAGTGCCCTTTGAGTGCATTATCTAGGAATGAACACGGTAGAGCATCCCACACAAACGAATGCTCCACATGCGGGTTTCACATGCCACCAACTCCACATTCACAGGCAACTTCAGCGCCACAGCCGTTTTCAGATAGCCCTCAATGCAAAGGCTCTAGACGCAAATATTGGTGTGAGAGCTAATTCAATCAAGGAAACACTGCATGTTGGTGAAGGGCATATTGAAGAAGGATCAGCCGAGTGGTTCTTGTGGGAGAACAACTCCATTTGGCTCACTAACTTCACACACCATCAGGCTTCCAAGCAGCTCTCAAGGAAACTCAGTTTTCACACTCTATGCTTAGTGCCCTTTGAGTGCATTATCTAGGAATGAACCTGGTAGAGCATCCCACACAAACGAATGCTCCACATGCGGGTTTCACATGCCACCAACTCCACATTCACAGGCAACTTCAGCGCCACAGCCGTTTTCAGATAGTCCTTAATGCAAAGGCTCTAGACGCAAATATTGGTGTGAGAGCTAATTCAATCAAGGAAACACTGCATGTTGGTGAAGGGCATATTGAAGAAGGATCAGCCGAGTGGTTCTTGTGGGAGAACAACTCCATTTGGCTCACTAACTTCACACACCATCAGGCTTCCAAGCAGCTCTCAAGGAAACTCAGTTTTCACACTCTATGCTTAGTGCCCTTTGTATGGCTAGGACTGAAATGAACCTGGTAGAGCATCCCACACAAACGAATGCTCCACATGCGGGTTTCACATGCCACCAACTCCACATTCACAGGCAACTTCAGCGCCACAGCCGTTTTCAGATAGCCCTCAATGCAAAGGCTCTAGACGCAAATATTGGTGTGAGAGCTAATTCAATCAAGGAAACACAGCATGTTGGTGAAGGGCATATTGAAGAAGGATCAGCCGAGTGGTTCTTGTGGGAGAACAACTCCATTTGGCTCACTAACTTCACACACCATCAGGCTTCCAAGCAGCTCTCAAGGAAACTCAGTTTTCACACTCTATGCTTAGTGCCCTTTGAGTGCATTATCTAGGAATGAACCTGGTAGAGCATCCCACACAAACGAATGCTCCACATGCGGGTTTCACATGCCACCAACTCCACATTCACAGGCAACTTCAGCGCCACAGCCGTTTTCAGATAGCCCACAATGCAAAGGCTCTAGACACAAATATTGGTGTGAGAGCTAATTCAATCAAGGAAACACTGCATGTTGGTGAAGGGCATATTGAAGAAGGATCAACCGAGTTGTTCTTGTGGGAGAACAACTCCATTTGGCTCACTAACGTCACACACCATCAGGCTTCCAAGCAGCTCTCAAGGAAACTCAGTTTTCACACTCCATGTTTAGTGCCCTTTGAATGCATTATCTAGGAATGAACCTGGTCAGCATCCCACACAAACGAATGTTCCACATGCGGGTTTCACATGCCACCAACTCCACATTCACAGGCAACTTCAGCGCCACAGTCGTTTTCAGATAGCCCTCAATGAAAAGGCTCTAGACGCAAATATTGGTGTGAGAGCTAATTCAATCAAGGAAACACTGCATGTTGGTGAAGGGCATATTGAAGAAGGATCAGCCGAGTGGTTCTTGTGGGAGAACAACTCCATTTGGCTCAAACACACACCATCAGGCTTCCAAGCAGCTCTCAAGGAAACTCAGTTTTCACACTCTATGCTTAGTGCCCTTTGAGTGAATAGGACTGAATTGAAGCTTGGAGAGCATCCCACACAAACGAATGCTCCACATGCGGGTTTCACATGCCACCAACTCCACATTCACAGGCAACTTCAGGTCCACAGCCGTTTTCAGATAGCCCTCAATGCAAAGGCTCTAGACGCAAATATTGGTGTGAGAGCTAATTCAATCAAGGAAACACTGCATGTTGGTGAAGGGCATTTTGAAGAAGGATCAGCCGAGTGGTTCTTGCGGGAGAACAACTCCATTTGGCTCACTAACTTCACACACCATCAGGCTTCCAAGCAGCTCTTAAGGAAACTCAGTTTTCACACTCTAAGCTTAGTGCCCTTTGAGTGCATTATCTAGGAATGAACCTGGTAGAGCATCCGACACAAACGAATGCTCCACATGCGGATTTCACATGCCACCAACTCCACATTCACAGGCAACTTCAGCGCCACAGCCGTTTTCAGATAGCCCTCAATGCAAAGGCTCTAGACGCAAATATTGGTGTGAGAGCTAATTCAATCAAGGAAACACTGCATGTTGGTGAAGGGCATATTGAAGAAGGATCAGCTGAGTGGTTCTTGTGGGAGAACAACTCCATTTGGCTCACTAACTTCACACACCATCAGGCTTCCAAGCAGCTCTCAAGGAAACTCAGTTTTCACACTCTATGCTTAGTGCCCTTTGAGTGCATTATCTAGGAATGAACCTGGTAGAGCATCCCACACAAACGAATGCTCCACATGCGGGTTTCACATGCCACCAACTCCACATTCACAGGCAACTTCAGCGCCACAGCCGTTTTCAGATAGCCCTCAATGCAAAGGCTCTAGACGCAAATATTGGTGTGAGAGCTAATTCAATCAAGGAAACACTGCATGTTGGTGAAGGGCATATTGAAGAAGGATCAGCCGAGTGGTTCTTGTGGGAGAACAACTCCATTTGGCTCACTAACTTCACACACCATCAGGCTTCCAAGCAGCTCTCAAGGAAACTCAGTTTTCACACTCTATGCTTAGTGCCCTTTGAGTGCATTATCCAGGAATGAACCTGGTAGAGCATCCCACACAAACGAATGCTCCACATGCGGGTTTCACATGCCACCAACTCCACATTCACAGGCAACTTCAGCGCCACAGCCGTTTTCAGATAGTCCTCAATGCAAAGGCTCTAGACGCAAATATTGGTGTGAGAGCTAATTCAATCAAGGAAACACTGCATGTTGGTGAAGGGCATATTGAAGACGGATCAGCCGAGTGGTTCTTGTGGGAGAACAACTCCATTTGGCTCACTAACTTCACACACCATCAGGCTTCCAAGCAGCTCTCAAGGAAACTCAGTTTTCACACTCTATGCTTAGTGCCCTTTGAGTGCATTATCTAGGAATGAACCTGGTAGAGCATCCCACACAAACGAATGCTCCACATGCGGGTTTCACATGCCACCAACTCCACATTCACAGGCAACATCAGCGCCACAGCCGTTTTCAGATAGCCCTCAATGCAAAGGCTCTAGACGCAAATATTGGTGTGAGAGCTAATTCAATCAAGGAAACACTGCATGTTGGTGAAGGGCATATTGAAGACGGATCAGCCGAGTGGTTCTTGTGGGAGAACAACTCCATTTGGCTCACTAACTTCACACACCATCAGGCTTCCAAGCAGCTCTCAAGGAAACTCAGTTTTCACAATCTATGCTTAGTGCCCTTTGTATGGCTAGGACTGAAATGAACCTGGTAGAGCATCCCACACAGACGAATGCTCCACATGCGGGTTTCACATGCCACCAACTCCACATTCACAGGCAACTTCAGCGCCACAGCCGTTTTCAGATAGCCCTCAATGCAAAGGCTCTAGACGCAAATATTGGTGTGAGAGCTAATTCAATCAAGGAAACACTGCATGTTGGTGAAGGGCATATTGAAGAAGGATCAGCCGAGTGGTTCTTATGGGAGAACAACTCCATTTGGCTCACTAACTTCACACACCATCAGGCTTCCAAGCAGCTCTCAAGGAAACTCAGTTTTCACACTCTATGCTTAGTGCCCTTTGAGTGCATTATCTAGGAATGAACCTGGTAGAGCATCCCACACAAACGAATGCTCCACATGCGGGTTTCACATGCCACCAACTCCACATTCACAGGCAACTTCAGCGCCACAGCCGTTTTCAGATAGCCCTCAATGCAAAGGCTCTAGACACAAATATTGGTGTGAGAGCTAATTCAATCAAGGAAACACTGCATGTTGGTGAAGGGCATATTGAAGAAGGATCAACCAGTGGTTCTTGTGGGAGAACAACTCCATTTGGCTCACTAACTTCACACACCATCAGGCTTCCAAGCAGCTCTCAAGGAAACTCAGTTTTCACACTCCATGTTTAGTGCCCTTTGAGTGCATTATCTAGGAATGAACCTGGTCAGCATCCCACACAAACGAATGTTCCACATGCGGGTTTCACATGCCACCAACTCCACATTCACAGGCAACTTCAGCGCCACAGCCGTTTTCAGATAGCCCTCAATGCAAAGGCTCTAGACGCAAATATTGGTGTGAGAGCTAATTCAATCAAGGAAACACTGCATGTTGGTGAAGGGCATATTGAAGAAGGATCAGCCGAGTGGTTCTTGTGGGAGAACAACTCCATTTGGCTCACTACCTTCATACACCATCAGGCTTCCAAGCAGCTCTCAAGGAAACTCAGTTTTCACACTCTATGCTTAGTGCCCTTTGAGTGCATTATCTAGGAATGAACCTGGTAGAGCATCCCACACAAAAGAATGCTCCACATGCGGGTTTCACATGCCACCAACTCCACATTCACAGGCAACTTCAGCGCCACAGCCGTTTTCAGATAGCCCTCAATGCAAAGTCTCTAGACGCAAATATTGGTATGAGAGTTAATTCAATCAAGGAAACACTGCATGTTGGTGAAGGGCATATTGAAGAAGGATCAGCCGAGTGGTTCTTGTGGGAGAACAACTCCATTTGGCTCACTAACTTCACACACCATCAGGCTTCCAAGCAGCTCTCAAGGAAACTCAGTTTTCACACTCTATGCTTAGTGCTCTTTGAGTGCATTATCTAGGAATGAACCTGGTAGAGCATCCCACACAAACGAATGCTCCACATGCGGGTTTCACATGCCACCAACTCCACATTCACAGGCAACTTCAGCGCCACAGCCGTTTTCAGATAGCCCTCAATGCAAAGGCTCTAGACGCAAATATTGGTGTGAGAGCTAATTCAATCAAGGAAACACTGCATGTTGGTGAAGGGCATATTGAAGACGGATCAGCCGAGTGGTTCTTGTGGGAGAACAACTCCATTTGGCTCACTAACTTCACACACCATCAGGCTTCCAAGCAGCTCTCAAGGAAACTCAGTTTTCACACTCTATGCTTAATGCCCTTTGTATGGCTAGGACTGAAATGAACCTGGTAGAGCATCCCACACAAACGAATGCTCCACATGCGGGTTTCACATGCCACCAACTCCACATTCACAGGCAACTTCAGCGCCACAGCCGTTTTCAGATAGCCCTCAATGCAAAGGCTCTAGACGCAAATATTGGTGTGAGAGCTAATTCAATCAAGGAAACACTGCATGTTGGTGAAGGGCATATTGAAGAAGGATCAGCCGAGTGGTTCTTGTGGGAGAACAACTCCATTTGGCTCACTAACTTCACACACCATCAGGCTTCCAAGCAGCTCTCAAGGAAACTCAGTTTTCACACTCTATGCTTAGTGCCCTTTGAGTGCATTATCTAGGAATGAACCTGGTAGAGGATCCGACACAAACGAAGGCTCCACATGCGGGTTTCACATGCCACCAACTCCACATTCACAGGCAACTTCAGCGCCACAGCCGTTTTCAGATAGCCCTCAATGCAAAGGCTCTAGACGCAAATATTGGTGTGAGAGCTAATTCAATCAAGGAAACACTGCATGTTGGTGAAGGGCATATTGAAGAAGGATCAGCCGAGTGGTTCTTGTGGGAGCACAACTCCATTTGGCTCACTAACTTCACACACCATCAGGCTTCCAAGCAGCTCTCAAGGAAACTCAGTTTTCACACTCTATGCTTAGTGCCCTTTGTATGGCTAGGACTGAAATGAACCTGGTAGAGCATCCCACACAAACGAATGCTCCACATGCGGGTTTCACATGCCACCAACTCCACATTCAGGCAACTTCAGCTCCACAGCCGTTTTCAGATAGCCATCAATGCAAAGGCTCTAGACGCAAATATTGGTGTGAGAGCTAATTCAATCAAGGAAACACTGCATGTTGGTGAAGGGCATATTGAAAACGGATCAGCCGAGTGGTTCTTGTGGGAGAACAACTCCATTTGGCTCACTAACTTCACACACCATCAGGCTTCCAAGCAGCTCTCAAGGAAACTCAGTTTTCACACTCTATGCTTAGTGCTCTTTGTGTGCCCAGGACTGAAATGAAACTTAGTCAGCATCCCACACAAACGAATGCTCCACATGCGGGTTTCACATGCCACCAACTCCACATTCACAGGCAACTTCAGCGCCACAGCCGTTTTCAGATAGCCCTCAATGCAAAGGCTCTAGACGCAAATATTGGTGTGAGAGCTAATTCAATCAAGGAAACACTGCATGTTGGTGAAGGGCATATTGAAGAAGGATCAGCCGAGTGGTTCTTGTGGGACAACAACTCCATTTGGCTCACTAACTTCACACACCATCAGGCTTCCAAGCAGCTCTCAAGGAAACTCAGTTTTCACACTCTATGCTTAGTGCCCTTTGAGTGCATTATCTAGGAATGAACCTGGTAGAGCATCCCACACAAACGAATGCTCCACATGCGGGTTTCACATGCCACCAACTCCACATTCACAGGCAACTTCAGCGCCACAGCCGTTTTCAGATAGCCCTCAATGCAAAGGCTCTAGACGCAAATATTGGTGTGAGAGCTAATTCAATCAAGGAAACACTGCATGTTGGTGAAGGGCATATTGAAGAAGGATTAGCTGAGTGGTTCTTGTGGGAGAACAACTCCATTTGGCTCACTAACTTCACACACCATCAGGCTTCCAAGCAGCTCTCAAGGAAACTCAGTTTTCACACTCTATGCTTAGTGCCCTTTTTGTGCCCAGGACTGAAATGAAACTCGGTCAGCATCCCACACAAACGAATGCTCCACATGCGGGTTTCACATGCCACCAACTCCACATTCACAGGCAACTTCAGCGCCACAGCCGTTTTCAGATAGCCCTCAATGCAAAGGCTCTAGACTCAAATATTGGTGTGAGAGCTAATTCAATCAAGGAAACACTGCATGTTGGTGAAGGGCATATTGAAGAAGGATTAGCCGAGTGGTTCTTGTGGGAGAAAAACTCCATTTGGCTCACCAACTTCACACACCATCAGGCTTCCAAGCAGCTCTCAAGGAAACTCAGTTTTCACACTCTATGCTTAGTGCTCTTTGAGTGAATAGGACTGAAATGAAGCTTGGAGAGCATCCCACACAAACGAATGCTCCACATGCGGGTTTCACATGCCACCAACTCCACATTCACAGGCAACTTCAGCGCCACAGCCGTTTTCAGATAGCCCTCAATGCAAAGGCTCTAGACGCAAATATTGGTGTGAGAGCTAATTCAATCAAGGAAACACTGCATGTTGGTGAAGGGCATATTGAAGAAGGATCAGCCGAGTGGTTCTTGTGGGAGAACAACTCCATTTGGCTCACTAACTTCACACACCATCAGGCTTCCAAGCAGCTCTCAAGGAAACTCAGTTTTCACACTCTATGCTTAGTGCCCTTTGTATGGCTAGGACTGAAATGAACCTGGTAGAGCATCCCACACAAACGAATGCTCCACATGCGGGTTTCACATGCCACCAACTCCACATTCACAGGCAACTTCAGCGCCACAGCCGTTTTCAGATAGCCCTCAATGCAAAGGCTGTAGACGCACATATTGGTGTGAGAGCTAATTCAATCAAGGAAACACTGCATGTTGGTGAAGGGCATATTGAAGAAGGATCAGCCGAGTGGTTCTTGTGGGAGAACAACTCCATTTGGCTCACTAACTTCACACACCATCAGGCTTCCAAGCAGCTCTCAAGGAAACTCAGTTTTCACACTCTATGCTTAGTGCCCTTTGAGTGCATTATCTAGGAATGAACCTGGTAGAGCATCCCACACAAACGAATGCTCCACATGCGGGTTTCACATGCCACCAGCTCCACATTCACAGGCAACTTCAGCGCCACAGCCGTTTTCAGATAGCCCTCAATCCAAAGGCTCTAGACGCAAATATTGGTGTGAGAGCTAATTCAATCAAGGAAACACTGCATGTTGGTGAAGGGCATATTGAAGAAGGATCAGCCGAGTGGTTCTTGTGGGAGAACAACTCCATTTAGGTCACTAACTTCACACACCATCAGGCTTCCAAGCAGCTCTCAAGGAAACTCAGTTTTCACACTCTATGCTTAGTGCCCTTTGTATGGCTAGGACTGAAATGAACCTGGTAGAGCATCCCACACAAACGAATGCTCCACATGCGGGTTTCACATGCCACCAACTCCACATTCACAGGCAACTTCAGCGCCACAGCCGTTTTCAGATAGCCCTCAATGCAAAGGCTCTAGACGCAAATATTGGTGTGAGAGCTAATTCAATCAAGGAAACACTGCATGTTGGTGAAGGGCATATTGAAGACGGATCAGCCGAGTGGTTCTTGTGGGAGAACAACTCCATTTGGCTCACTAACTTCACACACCATCAGGCTTCCAAGCAGCTCTCAAGGAAACTCAGTTTTCACACTCTATGCTTAATGCCCTTTGTACGGCTAGGACTGAAATGAACCTGGTAGAGCATCCCACACAAACGAATGCTCCACATGCGGGTTTCACATGCCACCAACTCCACATTCACAGGCAACTTCAGCGCCACAGCCGTTTTCAGATAGCCCTCAATGCAAAGGCTCTAGACGCAAATATTGGTGTGAGAGCTAATTCAATCAAGGAAACACTGCATGTTGGTGAAGGGCATATTGAAGAAGGATCAGCCGAGTGGTTCTTGTGGGAGAACAACTCCATTTGGATCACTAACTTCACACACCATCAGGCTTCCAAGCAGCTCTCAAGGAAACTCAGTTTTCACACTCTATGCTTAGTGCCCTTTGAGTGCATTATCTAGGAATGAACCTGGTAGAGGATCCGACACAAACGAAGGCTCCACATGCGGGTTTCACATGCCACCAACTCCACATTCACAGGCAACTTCAGCGCCACAGCCGTTTTCAGATAGCCCTCAATGCAAAGGCTCTAGACGCAAATATTGGTGTGAGAGCTAATTCAATCAAGGAAACACTGCATGTTGGTGAAGGGCATATTGAAGAAGGATCAGCCGAGTGGTTCTTGTGGGAGCACAACTCCATTTGGCTCACTAACTTCACACACCATCAGGCTTCCAAGCAGCTCTCAAGGAAACTCAGTTTTCACACTCTATGCTTAGTGCCCTTTGTATGGCTAGGACTGAAATGAACCTGGTAGAGCATCCCACACAAACGAATGCTCCACATGCGGGTTTCACATGCCACCAACTCCACATTCAGGCAACTTCAGCTCCACAGCCGTTTTCAGATAGCCATCAATGCAAAGGCTCTAGACGCAAATATTGGTGTGAGAGCTAATTCAATCAAGGAAACACTGCATGTTGGTGAAGGGCATATTGAAAACGGATCAGCCGAGTGGTTCTTGTGGGAGAACAACTCCATTTGGCTCACTAACTTCACACACCATCAGGCTTCCAAGCAGCTCTCAAGGAAACTCAGTTTTCACACTCTATGCTTAGTGCTCTTTGTGTGCCCAGGACTGAAATGAAACTTAGTCAGCATCCCACACAAACGAATGCTCCACATGCGGGTTTCACATGCCACCAACTCCACATTCACAGGCAACTTCAGCGCCACAGCCGTTTTCAGATAGCCCTCAATGCAAAGGCTCTAGACGCAAATATTGGTGTGAGAGCTAATTCAATCAAGGAAACACTGCCTGTTGGTGAAGGGCATATTGAAGAAGGATCAGCCGAGTGGTTCTTGTGGGACAACAACTCCATTTGGCTCACTAACTTCACACACCATCAGGCTTCCAAGCAGCTCTCAAGGAAACTCAGTTTTCACACTCTATGCTTAGTGCCCTTTGAGTGCATTATCTAGGAATGAACCTGGTAGAGCATCCCACACAAACGAATGCTCCACATGCGGGTTTCACATGCCACCAACTCCACATTCACAGGCAACTTCAGATCCACAGCCGTTTTCAGATAGCCCTCAATGCAAAGGCTCTAGAC
Organism: Ochotona princeps; assembly: GCF_030435755.1. NCBI lineage: Eukaryota > Metazoa > Chordata > Mammalia > Lagomorpha > Ochotonidae > Ochotona > Ochotona princeps. The sequence continues at coordinate 45,851 of NW_026698626.1, forward strand.
GCAAATATTGGTGTGGGAGCTAATTCAATCAAGGAAACACTGCATGTTGGTGAAGGGCATATTGAAGAAGAATCAGCCGAGTGGTTCTTGTGGGAGAACAACTCCATTTAGGTCACTAACTTCACACACCATCAGGCTTCCAAGCAGCTCTCAAGGAAACTCAGTTTTCACACTCTATGCTTAGTGCCCTTTGAGTGCACTATCTAGGAATGAACCTGGTAGAGCATCCCACACAAACGAATGCTCCACATGCGGGTTTCACATGCCACCAACTCCACATTCACAGGCAACTTCAGCGCCACAGCCGTTTTCAGATAGCCCTCAATGCAAAGGCTCTAGACGCAAATATTGGTGTGAGAGCTAATTCAATCAAGGAAACACTGCATGTTGGTGAAGGGCATATTGAAGAAGGATTAGCTGAGTGGTTCTTGTGGGAGAACAACTCCATTTGGCTCACTAACTTCACACACCATCAGGCTTCCAAGCAGCTCTCAAGGAAACTCAGTTTTCACACTCTATGCTTAGTGCCCTTTTTGTGCCCAGGACTGAAATGAAACTCGGTCAGTATCCCACACAAACGAATGCTCCACATGCGGGTTTCACATGCCACCAACTCCACATTCACAGGCAACTTCAGCGCCACAGCCGTTTTCAGATAGCCCTCAATGCAAAGGCTCTAGACTCAAATATTGGTGTGAGAGCTAATTCAATCAAGGAAACACTGCATGTTGGTGAAGGGCATATTGAAGAAGGATTAGCCGAGTGGTTCTTGTGGGAGAAAAACTCCATTTGGCTCACTAACTTCACACACCATCAGGCTTCCAAGCAGCTCTCAAGGAAACTCAGTTTTCACACTCTATGCTTAGTGCCCTTTGAGTGAATAGGACTGAAATGAAGCTTGGAGAGCATCCCACACAAACGAATGCTCCACATGCGGGTTTCACATGCCACCAACTCCACATTCACAGGCAACTTCAGCGCCACAGCCGTTTTCAGATAGCCCTCAATGCAAAGGCTCTAGACGCAAATATTGGTGTGAGAGCTAATTCAATCAAGGAAACACTGCATGTTGGTGAAGGGCATATTGAAGAAGGATCAGCCGAGTGGTTCTTGTGGGAGAACAACTCCATTTGGCTCACTAACTTCACACACCATCAGGCTTCCAAGCAGCTCTCAAGGAAACTCAGTTTTCACACTCTATGCTTAGTGCCCTTTGTATGGCTAGGACTGAAATGAACCTGGTAGAGCATCCCACACAAACGAATGCTCCACATGCGGGTTTCACATGCCACCAACTCCACATTCACAGGCAACTTCAGCGCCACAGCCGTTTTCAGATAGCCCTCAATGCAAAGGCTGTAGACGCACATATTGGTGTGAGAGCTAATTCAATCAAGGAAACACTGCATGTTGGTGAAGGGCATAATGAAGAAGGATCAGCCGAGTGGTTCTTGTGGGAGAACAACTCCATTTGGCTCACTAACTTCACACACCATCAGGCTTCCAAGCAGCTCTCAAGGAAACTCAGTTTTCACACTCTATGCTTAGTGCCCTTTGAGTGCATTATCTAGGAATGAACCTTGTTAGAGCATCCCACACAAACGAATGCTCCACATGCGGGTTTCACATGCCACCAGCTCCACATTCACAGGCAACTTCAGCGCCACAGCCGTTTTCAGATAGCCCTCAATCCAAAGGCTCTAGACGCAAATATTGGTAGTGAGAGCTAATTCAATCAAGGAAACACTGCATGTTGGTGAAGGGCATATTGAAGAAGGATCAGCCGAGTGGTTCTTGTGGCGAGAACAACTCCATTTAGGTCACTAACTTCACACACCATCAGGCTTCCAAGCAGCTCTCAAGGAAACTCAGTTTTCACACTCTATGCTTAGTGCCCTTTGTATGGCTAGGACTGAAATGAACCTGGTAGAGCATCCCACACAAACAAATGCTCCACATGCGGGTTTCACATGCCACCAACTCCACATTCACAGGCAAATTCAGCGCCACAGCCGTTTTCAGATAGCCCTCAATGCAAAGGCCTCTAGACCGACCTCACATATTGGTGTGAGAGCTAATTCAATCAAGGAAACACTGCATGTTGGTGAAGGGCATATTGAAGAAGGATTAGCCGAGTGGTTCTTGTGGGAGAAAAACTCCATTTGGCTCACTAACTTCACACACCATCAGGCTTCCAAGCAGCTCTCAAGGAAACTCAGTTTTCACACTCTATGCTTAGTGCCCTTTGTATGGCTAGGGACAGAAATGAACCTGGTAGATTATCCCACACAAACGAATGCTCCACATGCGCCACCAACTCCACATTCACAGGCAACTTCAGCGCCACAGCCGTTTTCAGATAGCCCTCAATGCAAAGGCTCTAGACGCAAGTATTGGTGTGAGAGCTAATTCAATCAAGGAAACACTGCATGTTGGTGAAGGGCATATTGAAGAAGGATCAGCCGAGTGGTTCTTGTGGGAGAACAACTCCATTTGGCTCACTAACTTCACACACCATCAGGCTTCCAAGCAGCTCTCAAGGAAACTCAGTTTTCACACTCTATGCTTAGTGCCCTTTGAGTGCATTATCTAGGAATGAAACTGGTAGAGCATCCCACACAAACGAATGCTCCACATGCGGGTTTCACATGCCACCAACTCCACATTCACAGGCAACTTCAGCGCCACAGCCGTTTTCAGATAGCCCTCAATGCAAAGGCTCTAGACGCAAATATTGGTGTGAGAGCTAATTCAATCAAGGAAACACTGCATGTTGGTGAAGGGCATATTGAAGAAGGATCAGCCGAGTGGTTCTTGTGGGAGAACAACTCCATTTGGCTCACTAACTTCACACACCATCAGGCTTCCAAGCAGCTCTCAAGAAACTCAGTTTTCACACTCTATGCTTAGTGCCCTTTGAGTGCATTATCTAGGAATGAACCTGGTAGAGCATCCCACACAAACGAATGCTCCACATGCGGGTTTCACATGCCACCAACTCCACATTCACAGGCAACTTCAGCGCCACAACCGTTTTCAGATAGCCCTCAATGCAAAGGCTCTAGACGCAAATATTGGTGTGAGAGCTAATTCAATCAAGGAAACACTGCATGTTGGTGAAGGGCATATTGAAGAAGGATCAGCCGAGTGGTTCTTGTGGGAGAACAACTCCATTTGGCTCACTAACTTCACACACCATCAGGCTTCCAAGCAGCTCTCAAGGAAACTCAGTTTTCACACTCTATGCTTAGTGCCCTTTGAGTGCATTATCTAGGAATGAACCTGGTAGAGCATCCCACACAAACGAATGCTCCACATGCGGGTTTCACATGCCACCAACTCCACATTCACAGGCAACTTCAGCGCCACAGCCGTTTTCAGATAGCCCTCAATGCAAAGGCTCTAGACGCAAATATTGGTGTGAGAGCTAATTCAATCAAGGAAACACTGCATGTTGGTGAAGGGCATATTGAAGAAGGATCAACTGAGTGGTTCTTGTGGGAGAACAACTCCATTTGGCTCACTAACGTCACACACCATCAGGCTTCCAAGCAGCTCTCAAGGAAACTCAGTTTTCACACTCCATGTTTAGTGCCCTTTGAATGCATTATCTAGGAATGAACCTGGTCAGTATCCCACACAAACGAATGTTCCACATGCGGGTTTCACATGCCACCAACTCCACATTCACAGGCAATTTCAGCGCCACAGCCATTTTCAGATAGCCCTCAATGCAAAGGCTCTAGACGCAAATATTGGTGTGAGAGCTAATTCAATCAGGAAACACTGCATGTTGGTGAAGGGCATATTGAAGAAGGATCAGCCGAGTGGTTCTTGTGGGAGAACAACTCCATTTGGCTCACTAACTTCACACACCATCAGGCTTCCAAGCAGCTCTCAAGGAAACTCAGTTTTCACACTCTATGCTTAGTGCCCTTTGAGTGAATAGGACTGAAATGAAGCTTGGAGAGCATCCCACACAAACGAATGCTCCACATGCGGGTTTCACATGCCACCAACTCCACATTCACAGGCAACTTCAGCGCCACAGCCGTTTTCAGATAGCCCTCAATGCAAAGGCTCTAGACGCAAATATTGGTGTGAGAGCTAATTCAATCAAGGAAACACTGCATGTTGGTGAAGGGCATATTGAAGAAGGATCAGCCGAGTGGTTCTTGTGGGAGAACAACTCCATTTGGCTCACTAACTTCACACACCATCAGGCTTCCAAGCAGCTCTCAAGGAAACTCAGTTTTCACACTCTATGCTTAGTGCCCTTTGAGTGCATTATCTAGGAATGAACCTGGTAGAGCATCCCACACAAACGAATGCTCCACATGCGGGTTTCACATGCCACCAACTCCACATTCAGGCAACTTCAGCTCCACAGCCGTTTTCAGATAGCCATCAATGCAAAGGCTCTAGACGCAAATATTGGTGTGAGAGCTAATTCAATCAAGGAAACACTGCATGTTGGTGAAGGGCATATTGAAGAAGGATCAGCCGAGTGGTTCTTGTGGGAGAACAACTCCATTTGGCTCACTAACTTCACACACCATCAGGCTTCCAAGCAGCTCTCAAGGAAACTCAGTTTTCACACTCTATGCTTAGTGCCCTTTGTATGGCTAGGACTGAAATGAACCTGGTAGAGCATCCCACACAAACGAATGCTCCACATGCGGGTTTCACATGCCACCAACTCCACATTCACAGGCAACTTCAGCGCCACAGCCGTTTTCAGATAGCCCTCAATGCAAAGGCTCTAGACGCAAATATTGGTGTGAGAGCTAATTCAATCAAGGAAACACTGCATGTTGGTGAAGGGCATATTGAAGAAGGATCAACTGAGTGTTCTTGTGGGAGAACAACTCCATTTGGCTCACTAACGTCACACACCATCAGGCTTCCAAGCAGCTCTCAAGGAAACTCAGTTTTCACACTCCATGTTTAGTGCCCTTTGAATGCATTATCTAGGAATGAACCTGGTAGAGCATCCCACACAAACGAATGCTCCACATGCGGGTTTCACATGCCACCAACTCCACATTCACAGGCAATTTCAGCGCCACAGCCATTTTCAGATAGCCCTCAATGCAAAGGCTCTAGACGCAAATATTGGTGTGAGAGCTAATTCAATCAAGGAAACACTGCATGTTGGTGAAGGGCATATTGAAGAAGGATCAGCCGAGTGTTTCTTGTGGGAGAACAACTCCATTTGGCTCACTAACTTCACACACCATCAGGCTTCCAAGCAGCTCTCAAGGAAACTCAGTTTTCACACTCTATGCTTAGTGCCCTTTGAGTGAATAGGACTGAAATGAAGCTTGGAGAGCATCCCACACAAACGAATGCTCCACATGCGGGTTTCACATGCCACCAACTCCACATTCACAGGCAACTTCAGCGCCACAGCCGTTTTCAGATAGCCCTCAATGCAAAGGCTCTAGACGCAAATATTGGTGTGAGAGCTAATTCAATCAAGGAAACACTGCATGTTGGTGAAGGGCATATTGAAGAAGGATCAGCCGAGTGGTTCTTGTGGGAGAAACAACTCCATTTGGCTCACTAACTTCACACACCATCAGGCTTCCAAGCAGCTCTCAAGGAAACTCAGTTTTCACACTCTATGCTTAGTGCCCTTTGAGTGCATTATCTAGGAATGAACCTGGTAGAGCATGCCACACAAACGAATGCTCCACATGGGGGTTTCACATGCCACCAACTCCACATTCAGGCAACTTCAGCTCCACAGCCGTTTTCAGATAGCCATCAATGCAAAGGCTCTAGACGCAAATATTGGTGTGAGAGCTAATTCAATCAAGGAAACACTGCATGTTGGTGAAGGGCATATTGAAGAAGGATCAGCCGAGTGGTTCTTGTGGGAGAACAACTCCATTTGGCTCACTAACTTCACACACCATCAGGCTTCCAAGCAGCTCTCAAGGAAACTCAGTTTTCACACTCTATGCTTAGTGCCCTTTGTATGGCTAGGACTGAAATGAACCTGGTAGAGCATCCCACACAAACGAATGCTCCACATGCGGGTTTCACATGCCACCAACTCCACATTCACAGGCAACTTCAGCGCCACAGCCGTTTGCAGATAGCCCTCATGCAAAGGCTCTAGACACAAATATTGGTGTGAGAGCTAATTCAATCAAGGAAACACTGCATGTTGGTGAAGGGCATATTGAAGAAGGATCAGCCGAGTGGTTCTTGTGGGAGAACAACTCCATTTGGCTCACTAACTTCACACACCATCAGGCTTCCAAGCAGCTCTCAAGGAAACTCAGTTTTCACACTCTATGCTTAGTGCCCTTTGAGTGCATTATCTAGGAATGAACCTGGTAGAGCATCCCACACAAACGAATGCTCCACATGCGGGTTTCACATGCCACCAACTCCACATTCACAGGCAACTTCAGCGCCACAGCCGTTTTCAGATAGCCCTCATTGCAAAGGCTCTAGACGCAAATATTGGTGTGAGAGCTAATTCAATCAAGGAAACACTGCATGTTGGTGAAGGGCATATTGAAGAAGGATCAGCCGAGTGGTTCTTGTGGGAGAACAACTCCATTGGCTCACTAACTTCACACACCATCAGGCTTCCAAGCAGCTCTCAAGAAACTCAGTTTTCACACTCTATGCTTAGTGCCCTTTGAGTGAATAGGACTGAAATGAAGCTTGGAGAGCATCCCACACAAACGAATGCTCCACATGCGGGTTTCACATGCCACCAACTCCACATTCACAGGCAACTTCAGCGCCACAGCCGTTTTCAGATAGCCCTCAATGCAAAGGCTCTAGACGCAAATATTGGTGTGAGAGCTAATTCAATCAAGGAAACACTGCATGTTGGTGAAGGGCATATTGAAGAAGGATCAGCCGAGTGGTTCTTGTGGGAGAACAACTCCATTTGGCTCACTAACTTCACACACCATCAGACTTCCAAGCAGCTCTCAAGGAAACTCAGTTTTCACACTCTATGCTTAGTGCCCTTTGAGTGCATTACCTAGGAATGAACCTGGTAGAGCATCCCACACAAACGAATGCTCCACATGCGGATTTCACATGCCACCAACTCCACATTCACAGGCAACTTCAGCGCCACAGCCGTTTTCAGATAGCCCTCAATGCAAAGGCTGTAGACGCACATATTGGTGTGAGAGCTAATTCAATCAAGGAAACACTGCATGTTGGTGAAGGGCATATTGAAGAAGGATCAGCCGAGTGGTTCTTGTGGGAGAACAACTCCATTTGGCTCACTAACTTCACACACCATCAGGCTTCCAAGCAGCTCTCAAGGAAACTCAGTTTTCACACTCTATGCTTAGTGCCCTTTGAGTGCATTATCTAGGAATGAACCTGGTAGAGCATCCCACACAAACGAATGCTCCACATGCGGGTTTCACATGCCACCAGCTCCACATTCACAGGCAACTTCAGCGCCACAGCCGTTTTCAGATAGCCCTCAATCCAAAGGCTCTAGACGCAAATATTGGTGTGAGAGCTAATTCAATCAAGGAAACACTGCATGTTGGTGAAGGGCATATTGAAGAAGGATCAGCCGAGTGGTTCTTGTGGGAGAACAACTCCATTTAGGTCACTAACTTCACACACCATCAGGCTTCCAAGCAGCTCTCAAGGAAACTCAGTTTTCACACTCTATGCTTAGTGCCCTTTGTATGGCTAGGACTGAAATGAACCTGGTAGAGCATCCCACACAAACGAATGCTCCACATGCGGGTTTCACATGCCACCAACTCCACATTCACAGGCAAATTCAGCGCCACAGCCGTTTTCAGATAGCCCTCAATGCAAAGGCTCTAGACGCAAATATTGGTGTGAGAGCTAATTCAATCAAGGAAACACTGCATGTTGGTGAAGGGCATATTGAAGACGGATCAGCCGAGTGGTTCTTGTGGGAGAACAACTCCATTTGGCTCACTAACTTCACACACCATCAGGCTTCCAAGCAGCTCTCAAGGAAACTCAGTTTTCACACTCTATGCTTAATGCCCTTTGTATGGCTAGGACTGAAATGAACCTGGTAGAGCATCCCACACAAACGAATGCTCCACATGCGGGTTTCACATGCCACCAACTCCACATTCACAGGCAACTTCAGCGCCACAGCCGTTTTCAGATAGCCCTCAATGCAAAGGCTCTAGACGCAAATATTGGTGTGAGAGCTAATTCAATCAAGGAAACACTGCATGTTGGTGAAGGGCATATTGAAGAAGGATCAGCCGAGTGGTTCTTGTGGGAGAACAACTCCATTTGGATCACTAACTTCACACACCATCAGGCTTCCAAGCAGCTCTCAAGGAAACTCAGTTTTCACACTCTATGCTTAGTGCCCTTTGAGTGCATTATCTAGGAATGAACCTGGTAGAGGATCCGACACAAACGAAGGCTCCACATGCGGGTTTCACATGCCACCAACTCCACATTCACAGGCAACTTCAGCGCCACAGCCGTTTTCAGATAGCCCTCAATGCAAAGGCTCTAGACGCAAATATTGGTGTGAGAGCTAATTCAATCAAGGAAACACTGCATGTTGGTGAAGGGCATATTGAAGAAGGATCAGCCGAGTGGTTCTTGTGGGAGAACAACTCCATTTGGCTCACTAACTTCACACACCATCAGGCTTCCAAGCAGCTCTCAAGGAAACTCAGTTTTCACACTCTATGCTTAGTGCCCTTTGAGTGAATAGGACTGAAATGAAGCTTGGAGAGCATCCCACACAAACGAATGCTCCACATGCGGGTTTCACATGCCACCAACTCCACATTCACAGGCAACTTCAGCGCCACAGCCGTTTTCAGATAGCCCTCAATGCAAAGGCTCTAGACGCAAATATTGGTGTGAGAGCTAATTCAATCAAGGAAACACTGCATGTTGGTGAAGGGCATATTGAAGAAGGATCAGCCGAGTGGTTCTTGTGGGAGAACAACTCCATTTGGCTCACTAACTTCACACACCATCAGACTTCCAAGCAGCTCTCAAGGAAACTCAGTTTTCACACTCTATGCTTAGTGCCCTTTGAGTGCATTACCTAGGAATGAACCTGGTAGAGCATCCCACACAAACGAATGCTCCACATGCGGATTTCACATGCCACCAACTCCACATTCACAGGCAACTTCAGCGCCACAGCCGTTTTCAGATAGCCCTCAATGCAAAGGCTGTAGACGCACATATTGGTGTGAGAGCTAATTCAATCAAGGAAACACTGCATGTTGGTGAAGGGCATATTGAAGAAGGATCAGCCGAGTGGTTCTTGTGGGAGAACAACTCCATTTGGCTCACTAACTTCACACACCATCAGGCTTCCAAGCAGCTCTCAAGGAAACTCAGTTTTCACACTCTATGCTTAGTGCCCTTTGAGTGCATTATCTAGGAATGAACCTGGTAGAGCATCCCACACAAACGAATGCTCCACATGCGGGTTTCACATGCCACCAGCTCCACATTCACAGGCAACTTCAGCGCCACAGCCGTTTTCAGATAGCCCTCAATCCAAAGGCTCTAGACGCAAATATTGGTGTGAGAGCTAATTCAATCAAGGAAACACTGCATGTTGGTGAAGGGCATATTGAAGAAGGATCAGCCGAGTGGTTCTTGTGGGAGAACAACTCCATTTAGGTCACTAACTTCACACACCATCAGGCTTCCAAGCAGCTCTCAAGGAAACTCAGTTTTCACACTCTATGCTTAGTGCCCTTTGTATGGCTAGGACTGAAATGAACCTGGTAGAGCATCCCACACAAACGAATGCTCCACATGCGGGTTTCACATGCCACCAACTCCACATTCACAGGCAAATTCAGCGCCACAGCCGTTTTCAGATAGCCCTCAATGCAAAGGCTCTAGACGCAAATATTGGTGTGAGAGCTAATTCAATCAAGGAAACACTGCATGTTGGTGAAGGGCATATTGAAGACGGATCAGCCGAGTGGTTCTTGTGGGAGAACAACTCCATTTGGCTCACTAACTTCACACACCATCAGGCTTCCAAGCAGCTCTCAAGGAACTCAGTTTTCACACTCTATGCTTAATGCCCTTTGTATGGCTAGGACTGAAATGAACCTGGTAGAGCATCCCACACAAACGAATGCTCCACATGCGGGTTTCACATGCCACCAACTCCACATTCACAGGCAACTTCAGCGCCACAGCCGTTTTCAGATAGCCCTCAATGCAAAGGCTCTAGACGCAAATATTGGTGTGAGAGCTAATTCAATCAAGGAAACACTGCATGTTGGTGAAGGGCATATTGAAGAAGGATCAGCCGAGTGGTTCTTGTGGGAGAACAACTCCATTTGGATCACTAACTTCACACACCATCAGGCTTCCAAGCAGCTCTCAAGGAAACTCAGTTTTCACACTCTATGCTTAGTGCCCTTTGAGTGCATTATCTAGGAATGAACCTGGTAGAGGATCCGACACCAACGAAGGCTCCACATGCGGGTTTCACATGCCACCAACTCCACATTCACAGGCAACTTCAGCGCCACAGCCGTTTTCAGATAGCCCTCAATGCAAAGGCTCTAGACGCAAATATTGGTGTGAGAGCTAATTCAATCAAGGAAACACTGCATGTTGGTGAAGGGCATATTGAAGAAGGATCAGCCGAGTGGTTCTTGTGGGAGCACAACTCCATTTGGCTCACTAACTTCACACACCATCAGGCTTCCAAGCAGCTCTCAAGGAAACTCAGTTTTCACACTCTATGCTTAGTGCCCTTTGTATGGCTAGGACTGAAATGAACCTGGTAGAGCATCCCACACAAACGAATGCTCCACATGCGGGTTTCACATGCCACCAACTCCACATTCAGGCAACTTCAGCTCCACAGCCGTTTTCAGATAGCCATCAATGCAAAGGCTCTAGACGCAAATATTGGTGTGAGAGCTAATTCAATCAAGGAAACACTGCATGTTGGTGAAGGGCATATTGAAAACGGATCAGCGAGTGGATCTTGTGGGAGAACAACTCCATTTGGCTCACTAACTTCACACACCATCAGGCTTCCAAGCAGCTCTCAAGGAAACTCAGTTTTCACACTCTATGCTTAGTGCTCTTTGTGTGCCCAGGACTGAAATGAAACTTAGTCAGCATCCCACACAAACGAATGCTCCACATGCGGGTTTCACATGCCACCAACTCCACATTCACAGGCAACTTCAGCGCCACAGCCGTTTTCAGATAGCCCTCAATGCAAAGGCCCTAGACGCAAATATTGGTGTGAGAGCTAATTCAATCAAGGAAACACTGCATGTTGGTGAAGGGCATATTGAAGAAGGATCAGCCGAGTGGTTCTTGTGGGACAACAACTCCATTTGGCTCACTAACTTCACACACCATCAGGCTTCCAAGCAGCTCTCAAGGAAACTCAGTTTTCACACTCTATGCTTAGTGCCCTTTGAGTGCATTATCTAGGAATGAACCTGGTAGAGCATGCCACACAAACGAATGCTCCACATGCGGGTTTCACATGCCACCAACTCCACATTCACAGGCAACTTCAGATCCACAGCCGTTTTCAGATAGCCCTCAATGCAAAGGCTCTAGACGCAAATATGGTGTGGGGAGCTAATTCAATCAAGGAAACACTGCATGTTGGTGAAGGGCATATTGAAGAAGAATCAGCCGAGTGGTTCTTGTGGGAGAACAACTCCATTTAGGTCACTAACTTCACACACCATCAGGCTTCCAAGCAGCTCTCAAGGAAACTCAGTTTTCACACTCTATGCTTAGTGCCCTTTGAGTGCACTATCTAGGAATGAACCTGGTAGAGCATCCCACACAAACGAATGCTCCACATGCGGGTTTCACATGCCACCAACTCCACATTCACAGGCAACTTCAGCTCCACAGCCGTTTTCAGATAGCCCTCAATGCAAAGGCTCTAGACGCAAATATTGGTGTGAGAGCTAATTCAATCAAGGAAACACTGCATGTTGGTGAAGGGCATATTGAAGAAGGATTAGCTGAGTGGTTCTTGTGGGAGAACAACTCCATTTGGCTCACTAACTTCACACACCATCAGGCTTCCAAGCAGCTCTCAAGGAAACTCAGTTTTCACACTCTATGCTTAGTGCCCTTTTTGTGCCAGGACTGAAATGAAACTCGGTCAGCATCCCACACAAACGAATGCTCCACATGCGGGTTTCACATGCCACCAACTCCACATTCACAGGCAACTTCAGCGCCACAGCCGTTTTCAGATAGCCCTCAATGCAAAGGCTCTAGACTCAAATATTGGTGTGAGAGCTAATTCAATCAAGGAAACACTGCATGTTGGTGAAGGGCATATTGAAGAAGGATTAGCCGAGTGGTTCTTGTGGGAGAAAAACTCCATTTGGCTCACTAACTTCACACACCATCAGGCTTCCAAGCAGCTCTCAAGGAAACTCAGTTTTCACACTCTATGCTTAGTGCCCTTTGAGTGAATAGGACTGAAATGAAGCTTGGAGAGCATCCCACACAAACGAATGCTCCACATGCGGGTTTCACATGCCACCAACTTCACATTCACAGGCAACTTCAGCGCCACAGCCGTTTTCAGATAGCCCTCAATGCAAAGGCTCTAGACGCAAATATTGGTGTGAGAGCTAATTCAATCAAGGAAACACTGCATGTTGGTGAAGGGCATATTGAAGAAGGATCAGCCGAGTGGTTCTTGTGGAGAACAACTCCATTTGGCTCACTAACTTCACACACCATCAGGCTTCCAAGCAGCTCTCAAGGAAACTCAGTTTTCACACTCTATGCTTAGTGCCCTTTGTATGGCTAGGACTGAAATGAACCTGGTAGAGCATCCCACACAAACGAATGCTCCACATGCGGGTTTCACATGCCACCAACTCCACATTCACAGGCAACTTCAGCGCCACAGCCGTTTTCAGATAGCCCTCAATGCAAAGGCTCTAGACGCACATATTGGTGTGAGAGCTAATTCAATCAAGGAAACACTGCATGTTGGTGAAGGGCATATTGAAGAAGGATCAGCCGAGTGGTTCTTGTGGGAGAACAACTCCATTTGGCTCACTAACTTCACACACCATCAGGCTTCCAAGCAGCTCTCAAGGAAACTCAGTTTTCACACTCTATGCTTAGTGCCCTTTGAGTGCATTATCTAGGAATGAACCTGGTAGAGCATCCCACACAAACGAATGCTCCACATGCGGGTTTCACATGCCACCAGCTCCACATTCACAGGCAACTTCAGCGCCACAGCCGTTTTCAGATAGCCCTCAATCCAAAGGCTCTAGACGCAAATATTGGTGTGAGAGCTAATTCAATCAAGGAAACACTGCATGTTGGTGAAGGGCATATTGAAGAAGGATCAGCCGAGTGGTTCTTGTGGGAGAACAACTCCATTTAGGTCACTAACTTCACACACCATCAGGCTTCCAAGCAGCTCTCAAGGAAACTCAGTTTTCACACTCTATGCTTAGTGCCCTTTGTATGGCTAGGACTGAAATGAACCTGGTAGAGCATCCCACACAAACGAATGCTCCACATGCGGGTTTCACATGCCACCAACTCCACATTCACAGGCAAATTCAGCGCCACAGCCGTTTTCAGATAGCCCTCAATGCAAAGGCTCTAGACGCAAATATTGGTGTGAGAGCTAATTCAATCATAGGAAACACTGCATGTTGGTGAAGGGCATATTGAAGAAGGATTAGCCGAGTGGTTCTTGTGGGAGAAAAACTCCATTTGGCTCACTAACTCACACACCATCAGGCTTCCAAGCAGCTCTCAAGGAACTCAGTTTTCACACTCTATGCTTAGTGCCCTTTGTATGGCTAGGACAGAAATGAACCTGGTAGATTATCCCACACAAACGAATGCTCCACATGCGGGTTTCACATGCCACCAACTCCACATTCACAGGCAACTTCAGCGCCACAGCCGTTTTCAGATAGCCCTCAATGCAAAGGCTCTAGACGCAAGTATTGGTGTGAGAGCTAATTCAATCAGGAAACACTGCATGTTGGTGAAGGGCATATTGAAGAAGGATCAGCCGAGTGGTTCTTGTGGGAGAACAACTCCATTTGGCTCACTAACTTCACACACCATCAGGCTTCAAAGCAGCTCTCAAGGAAACTCAGTTTTCACACTCTATGCTTAGTGCCCTTTGTATGGCTAGGACTGAAATGAACCTGGTAGAGCATCCCACACAAACGAATGCTCCACATGCGGGTTTCACATGCCACCAACTCCACATTCACAGGCAACATCAG
>NW_026698627.1:0-34415 GCF_030435755.1 Ochotona princeps
TTATTGAAGAAGGATCAGCCGAGTGGTTCTTGTGGGAGAACAACTCCATTTGGCTCACTAACTTCACACACCATCAGGCTTCCAAGCAGCTCTCAAGGAAACTCAGTTTTCACACTCTATGCTTAGTGCCCTTTGTATGGCTAGGACTGAAATGAACCTGGTAGAGCATCCCACACAAACGAATGCTCCACATGCGGCTTTCACATGCCACCAACTCCACATTCACAGGCAACTTCAGCGCCACAGCCGTTTTCAGATAGCCCTCAATGCAAAGGCTCTAGACGCAAATATTGGTGTGAGAGCTAATTCAATCAAGGAAACACTGCATGTTGGTGAAGGGCATATTGAAGAAGGATCAGCCGAGTGGTTCTTGTGGGAGAACAACTCCATTTGGCTCACTAACTTCACACACCATCAGGCTTCCAAGCAGCTCTCAAGGAAACTCAGTTTTCACACTCTATGCTTAGTGCTCTTTGTGTGCCTAGGACTGAAATGAAGCTTGCTCAGCATCCCACACAAACGAATGCTCCACATGCGGGTTTCACATGCCACCAACTCCACATTCACAGGAAACTTCAGCGCCACAGCCGTTTTCAGATAGCCCTCAATGCAAAGGCTCTAGACGCAAATATTGGTGTGAGAGCTAATTCAATCAAGGAAACACTGCATGTTGGTGAAGGGCATATTGAAGAAGGATCAGCCGAGTGGTTCTTGTGGGAGAACAACTCCATTTGGCTCACTAACTTCACACACCATCAGGCTTCCAAGCAGCTCTCAAGGAAACTCAGTTTTCACACTCTATGCTTAGTGCCCTTTGAGTGCATTATCTAGGAATGAACCTGGTAGAGCATCCCACACAAACGAATGCTCCACATGCGGGTTTCACATGCCACCAACTCCACATTCACAGGCAACTTCAGCGCCACAGCCGTTTTCAGATAGCCCTCAATGCAAAGGCTCTAGACGCAAATATTGGTGTGAGAGCTAATTCAATCAAGGAAACACTGCATGTTGGTGAAGGGCATATTGAAGAAGGATCAGCCGAGTGGTTTTTGTGGGAGAACAACTCTATTTGGCTCACTAACTTCACACACCATCAGGCTTCCAAGCAGCTCTCAAGGAAACTCAGTTTTCACACTCTATGTTTAGTGCCCTTTGAGTGCATTATCTAGGAATGAACCTGGTAGAGCATCCCACACAAACGAATGCTCCACATGCGGGTTTCACATGCCACCAACTCCACATTCACAGGCAACTTCAGCGCCACAGCCGTTTTCAGATAGCCCTCAATGCAAAGGCTCTAGACGCAAATATTGGTGTGAGAGCTAATTCAATCAAGGAAACACTGCATGTTGCTGAAGGGCATATTGAAGAAGGATCAGCCGAGTGGTTCTTGTGGGAGAACAACTCCATTTGGCTCACTAACTTCACACACCATCAGGCTTCCAAGCAGCTCTCAAGGAAACTCAGTTTTCACACTCTATGCTTAGTGCCCTTTGAGTGCATTATCTAGGAATGAACCTGGTAGAGCATCCCACACAAACGAATGCTCCACATGCGGGTTTCACATGCCACCAACTCCACATTCACAGGCAACTTCAGCGCCACAGCCGTTTTCAGATAGCCCTCAATGCAAAGGCTCTAGATGCAAATATTGGTGTGAGCACTAATTCAATCAAGGAAACACTGCATGTTGGTGAAGGGCATATTGAAGAAGGATCAGCCGAGTGGTTCTTGTGGGAGAACAACTCCATTTGGCTCACTAACTTCACACACCATCAGGCTTCCAAGCAGCTCTCAAGGAAACTCAGTTTTCACACTCTAAGCTTAGTGCCCTTTGTATGGCTAGGACTGAAATGAACCTGGTAGAGCATCCCACACAAACGAATGCTCCACATGCGGGTTTCACATGCCACCAACTCCACATTCACAGGCAACTTCAGCGCCACAGCCATTTTCAGATAGCCCTCAATGCAAAGGCTCTAGACGCAAATATTGGTGTGAGAGCTAATTCAATCAAGGAAACACTGCATGTTGGTGAAGGGCATATTGAAGAAGGATCAGCCGAGTGGTTCTTGTGGGAGAACAACTCCATTTGGCTCACTAACTTCACACACCATCAGGCTTCCAAGCAGCTCTTAAGGAAACTCAGTTTTCACAATCTATGCTTAGTGCCCTTTGAGTGCATTATCTAGGAATGAACCTGGTAGAGCATCCCACACAAACGAATGCTCCACATGCGGGTTTCACATGCCACCAACTCCACATTCAAAGGCAACTTCAGCGCCACAGCCGTTTTCAGATAGCCCTCAATGCAAAGGCTCTAGACGCAAATATTGGTGTGAGAGCTAATTCAATCAAGGAAACACTGCATGTTGGTGAAGGGCATATTGAAGAAGGATCAGCCGAGTGGTTCTTGTGGGAGAACAACTCCATTTGGCTCACTAACTTCATACACCATCAGGCTTCCAAGCAGCTCTCAAGGAAACTCAGTTTTCACACTCTATGCTTAGTGCCCTTTGTATGGCTAGGACTGAAATGAACCTGGTAGAGCATCCCACACAAACGAATGCTCCACATGCGGGTTTCACATGCCACCAACTCCACATTCACAGGCAACTTCAGCGCCACAGCCGTTTTCAGATAGCCCTCAATGCAAAGGCTCTAGACGCAAATATTGGTGTGAGAGCTAATTCAATCAAGGAAACACTGCATGTTGGTGAAGGGCATATTGAAGAAGGATCAGCCGAGTGGTTCTTGTGGGAGAACAACTCCATTTGGCTCACTAACTTCACACACCATCAGGCTTCCAAGCAGCTCTCAAGGAAACTCAGTTTTCACACTCTATGCTTAGTGCCCTTTGTATGGCTAGGACTGAAATGAACCTGGTAGAGCATCCCACACAAACGAATGCTCCACATGCGGCTTTCACATGCCACCAACTCCACATTCACAGGCAACTTCAGCGCCACAGCCGTTTTCAGATAGCCGTCAATGCAAAGGCTCTAGACGCAAATATTGGTGTGAGAGCTAATTCAATCAAGGAAACACTGCATGTTGGTGAAGGGCATATTGAAGAAGGATCAGCCGAGTGGTTCTTGTGGGAGAACAACTCCATTTGGCTCACTAACTTCACACACCATCAGGCTTCCAAGCACCTCTCAAGGAAACTCAGTTTTCACACTCTATGCTTAGTGCTCTTTGTGTGCCTAGGACTGACATGAAGCTTGCTCAGCATCCCACACAAACGAATGCTCCACATGCGGGTTTCACATGCCACCAACTCCACATTCACAGGCAACTTCAGCGCCACAGCCGTTTTCAGATAGCCCTCAATGCAAAGGCTCTAGACGCAAATATTGGTGTGAGAGCTAATTCAATCAAGGAAACACTGCATGTTGCTGAAGGGCATATTGAAGAAGGATCAGCCGAGTGGTTCTTGTGGGAGAACAACTCCATTTGGCTCACTAACTTCACACACCATCAGGCTTCCAAGCAGCTCTCAAGGAAACTCAGTTTTCACACTCTATGCTTAGTGCCCTTTGTATGGCTAGGACTGAAATGAACCTGGTAGAGCATCCCACACAAACGAATGCTCCACATGCGGCTTTCACATGCCACCAACTCCACATTCACAGGCAACTTCAGCGCCACAGCCGTTTTCAGATAGCCGTCAATGCAAAGGCTCTAGACGCAAATATTGGTGTGAGAGCTAATTCAATCAAGGAAACACTGCATGTTGGTGAAGGGCATATTGAAGAAGGATCAGCCGAGTGGTTCTTGTGGGAGAACAACTCCATTTGGCTCACTAACTTCACACACCATCAGGCTTCCAAGCAGCTCTCAAGGAAACTCAGTTTTCACACTCTATGCTTAGTGCCCTTTGAGTGCATTATCTAGGAATGAACCTGGTAGAGCATCCCACACAAACGAATGCTCCACATGCGGGTTTCACATGCCACCAACTCCACATTCACAGGCAACTTCAGCGCCACAGCCGTTTTCAGATAGCCCTCAATGCAAAGGCTCTAGATGCAAATATTGGTGTGAGCACTAATTCAATCAAGGAAACACTGCATGTTGGTGAAGGGCATATTGAAGAAGGATCAGCCGAGTGGTTCTTGTGGGAGAACAACTCCATTTGGCTCACTAACTTCACACACCATCAGGCTTCCAAGCAGCTCTCAAGGAAACTCAGTTTTCACACTCTAAGCTTAGTGCCCTTTGTATGGCTAGGACTGAAATGAACCTGGTAGAGCATCCCACACAAACGAATGCTCCACATGCGGGTTTCACATGCCACCAACTCCACATTCACAGGCAACTTCAGCGCCACAGCCGTTTTCAGATAGCCCTCAAAGCAAAGGCTCTAGACGCAAATATTGGTGTGAGAGCTAATTCAATCAAGGAAACACTGCATGTTGGTGAAGGGCATATTGAAGAAGGATCAGCCGAGTGGTTCTTGTGGGAGAACAACTCCATTTGGCTCACTAACTTCACACACCATCAGGCTTCCAAGCAGCTCTTAAGGAAACTCAGTTTTCACAATCTATGCTTAGTGCCCTTTGAGTGCATTATCTAGGAATGAACCTGGTAGAGCATCCCACACAAACGAATGCTCCACATGCGGGTTTCACATGCCACCAACTCCACATTCAAAGGCAACTTCAGCGCCACAGCCGTTTTCAGATAGCCCTCAATGCAAAGGCTCTAGACGCAAATATTGGTGTGAGAGCTAATTCAATCAAGGAAACACTGCATGTTGGTGAAGGGCATATTGAAGAAGGATCAGCCGAGTGGTTCTTGTGGGAGAACAACTCCATTTGGCTCACTAACTTCATACACCATCAGGCTTCCAAGCAGCTCTCAAGGAAACTCAGTTTTCACACTCTATGCTTAGTGCCCTTTGTATGGCTAGGACTGAAATGAACCTGGTAGAGCATCCCACACAAACGAATGCTCCACATGCGGGTTTCACATGCCACCAACTCCACATTCACAGGCAACTTCAGCGCCACAGCCGTTTTCAGATAGCCCTCAATGCAAAGGCTCTAGACGCAAATATTGGTGTGAGAGCTAATTCAATCAAGGAAACACTGCATGTTGGTGAAGGGCATATTGAAGAAGGATCAGCCGAGTGGTTCTTGTGGGAGAACAACTCCATTTGGCTCACTAACTTCACACACCATCAGGCTTCCAAGCACCTCTCAAGGAAACTCAGTTTTCACACTCTATGCTTAGTGCTCTTTGTGTGCCTAGGACTGACATGAAGCTTGCTCAGCATCCCACACAAACGAATGCTCCACATGCGGGTTTCACATGCCACCAACTCCACATTCACAGGCAACTTCAGCGCCACAGCCGTTTTCAGATAGCCCTCAATGCAAAGGCTCTAGACGCAAATATTGGTGTGAGAGCTAATTCAATCAAGGAAACACTGCATGTTGCTGAAGGGCATATTGAAGAAGGATCAGCCGAGTGGTTCTTGTGGGAGAACAACTCCATTTGGCTCACTAACTTCACACACCATCAGGCTTCCAAGCAGCTCTCAAGGAAACTCAGTTTTCACACTCTATGCTTAGTGCCCTTTGTATGGCTAGGACTGAAATGAACCTGGTAGAGCATCCCACACAAACGAATGCTCCACATGCGGCTTTCACATGCCACCAACTCCACATTCACAGGCAACTTCAGCGCCACAGCCGTTTTCAGATAGCCGTCAATGCAAAGGCTCTAGACGCAAATATTGGTGTGAGAGCTAATTCAATCAAGGAAACACTGCATGTTGGTGAAGGGCATATTGAAGAAGGATCAGCCGAGTGGTTCTTGTGGGAGAACAACTCCATTTGGCTCACTAACTTCACACACCATCAGGCTTCCAAGCAGCTCTCAAGGAAACTCAGTTTTCACACTCTATGCTTAGTGCCCTTTGAGTGCATTATCTAGGAATGAACCTGGTAGAGCATCCCACACAAACGAATGCTCCACATGCGGGTTTCACATGCCACCAACTCCACATTCACAGGCAACTTCAGCGCCACAGCCGTTTTCAGATAGCCCTCAATGCAAAGGCTCTAGACGCAAATATTGGTGTGAGAGCTAATTCAATCAAGGAAACACTGCATGTTGGTGAAGGGCATATTGAAGAAGGATCAGCCGAGTGGTTCTTGTGGGAGAACAACTCCATTTGGCTCACTAACTTCACACACCATCAGGCTTCCAAGCAGCTCTCAAGGAAACTCAGTTTTCACACTCTATGCTTAGTGTTCTTTGTGTGCCTAGGACTGAAATGAAGCTTGCTCAGCATCCCACACAAACGAATGCTCCACATGCGGCTTTCACATGCCACCAACTCCACATTCACAGGCAACTTCAGTGCCACAGCCGTTTTCAGATAGCCCTCAATGCAAAGGCTCTAGACGCAAATATTGGTGTGAGAGCTAATTCAATCAAGGAAACACTGCATGTTGGTGAAGGGCATATTGAAGAAGGATCAGCCGAGTGGTTCTTGTGGGAGAACAACTCCATTTGGCTCACTAACTTCACACACCATCAGGCTTCCAAGCAGCTCTCAAGGAAACTCAGTTTTCACACTCTATGCTTAGTGCCCTTTGTGTGCCTAGGACTGAAATGAAGCTTGCTCAGCATCCCACACAAACGAATGCTCCACATGCGGGTTTCACATGCCACCAACTCCACATTCACAGGCAACTTCAGCGCCACAGCCGTTTTCAGATAGCCCTCAATGCAAAGGCTCTAGACGCAAATATTGGTGTGAGAGCTAATTCAATCAAGGAAACACTGCATGTTGGTGAAGGGCATATTGAAGAAGGATCAGCCGAGTGGTTCTTGTGGGAGAACAACTCCATTTGGCTCACTAACTTCACACACCATCAGGCTTCCAAGCAGCTCTCAAGGAAACTCAGTTTTCACACTCTATGCTTAGTGCCCTTTGAGTGCATTATCTAGGAATAAACCTGGTAGAGCATCCCACACAAACGAATGCTCCACATGCGGGTTTCACATGCCACCAACTCCACATTCACAGGCAACTTCAGCGCCACAGCCGTTTTCAGATAGCGCTCAATGCAAAGGCTCTAGACGCAAATATTGGTGTGAGAGCTAATTCAATCAAGGAAACACTGCATGTTGGTGAAGGGCATATTGAAGAAGGATCAGCCGAGTGTCTTGTGGAGAACAGACTCAGGGTTCTTGTGGGAGAACAACTCCATTTGGCTCACTAACTTCACACACCATCAGGCTTCCAAGCAGCTCTTAAGGAAACTCAGTTTTCACACTCTATGCTTAGTGCCCTTTGTATGGCTAGGACTGAAATGAACCTGGTAGAGCATCCCACACAAACGAATGCTCCACATGCGGCTTTCACATGCCACCAACTCCACATTCACAGGCAACTTCAGCGCCACAGCCGTTTTCAGATAGCCCTCAATGCAAAGGCTCTAGACGCAAATATTGGTGTGAGAGCTAATTCAATCAAGGAAACACTGCATGTTGGTGAAGGGCATATTGAAGAAGGATCAGCCGAGTGGTTCTTGTGGGAGAACAACTCCATTTGGCTCACTAACTTCACACACCATCAGGCTTCCAAGCAGCTCTCAAGGAAACTCAGTTTTCACACTCTATGCTTAGTGCTCTTTGTGTGCCTAGGACTGAAATGAAGCTTGCTCAGCATCCCACACAAACGAATGCTCCACATGCGGCTTTCACATGCCACCAACTCCACATTCACAGGAAACTTCAGCGCCACAGCCGTTTTCAGATAGCCCTCAATGCAAAGGCTCTAGACGCAAATATTGGTGTGAGAGCTAATTCAATCAAGGAAACACTGCATGTTGGTGAAGGGCATATTGAAGAAGGATCAGCCGAGTGGTTCTTGTGGGAGAACAACTCCATTTGGCTCACTAACTTCACACACCATCAGGCTTCCAAGCAGCTCTCAAGGAAACTCAGTTTTCACACTCTATGCTTAGTGCCCTTTGAGTGCATTATCTAGGAATGAACCTGGTAGAGCATCCCACACAAACGAATGTTCCACATGCGGGTTTCACATGCCACCAACTCCACATTCACAGGCAACTTCAGCGCCACAGCCGTTTTCAGATAACCCTCAATGCAAAGGCTCTAGACGCAAATATTGGTGTGAGAGCTAATTCAATCAAGGAAACACTGCATGTTGGTGAAGGGCATATTGAAGAAGGATCAGCCGAGTGGTTCTTGTGGGAGAACAACTCTATTTGGCTCACTAACTTCACACACCATCAGGCTTCCAAGCAGCTCTCAAGGAAACTCAGTTTTCACACTCTATGTTTAGTGCCCTTTGAGTGCATTATCTAGGAATGAACCTGGTAGAGCATCCCACACAAACGAATGCTCCACATGCGGGTTTCACATGCCACCAACTCCACATTCAAAGGCAACTTCAGCGCCACAGCCGTTTTCAGATAGCCCTCAATGCAAAGGCTCTAGACGCAAATATTGGTGTGAGAGCTAATTCAATCAAGGAAACACTGCATGTTGCTGAAGGGCATATTGAAGAAGGATCAGCCGAGTGGTTCTTGTGGGAGAACAACTCCATTTGGCTCACTAACTTCACACACCATCAGGCTTCCAAGCAGCTCTTAAGGAAACTCAGTTTTCACACTCTATGCTTAGTGCCCTTTGAGTGCATTATCTAGGAATGAACCTGGTAGAGCATCCCACACAAACGAATGCTCCACATGCGGGTTTCACATGCCACCAACTCCACATTCACAGGCAACTTCAGCGCCACAGCCGTTTTCAGATAGCCCTCAATGCAAAGGCTCTAGATGCAAATATTGGTGTGAGAGCTAATTCAATCAAGGAAACACTGCATGTTGGTGAAGGGCATATTGAAGAAGGATCAGCCGAGTGGTTCTTGTGGGAGAACAACTCCATTTGGCTCACTAACTTCACACACCATCAGGCTTCCAAGCAGCTCTCAAGGAAACTCAGTTTTCACACTCTAAGCTTAGTGCCCTTTGTATGGCTAGGACTGAAATGAACCTGGTAGAGCATCCCACACAAACGAATGCTCCACATGCGGGTTTCACATGCCACCAACTCCACATTCACAGGCAACTTCAGCGCCACAGCCGTTTTCAGATAGCCCTCAATGCAAAGGCTCTAGACGCAAATATTGGTGTGAGAGCTAATTCAATCAAGGAAACACTGCATGTTGGTGAAGGGCATATTGAAGAAGGATCAGCCGAGTGGTTCTTGTGGGAGAACAACTCCATTTGGCTCACTAACTTCACACACCATCAGGCTTCCAAGCAGCTCTTAAGGAAACTCAGTTTTCACAATCTATGCTTAGTGCCCTTTGAGTGCATTATCTAGGAATAAACCTGGTAGAGCATCCCACACAAACGAATGCTCCACATGCGGGTTTCACATGCCACCAACTCCACATTCACAGGCAACTTCAGCGCCACAGCCGTTTTCAGATAGCCCTCAATGCAAAGGCTCTAGACGCAAATATTGGTGTGAGAGCTAATTCAATCAAGGAAACACTGCATGTTGGTGAAGGGCATATTGAAGAAGGATCAGCCGAGTGGTTCTTGTGGGAGAACAACTCCATTTGGCTCACTAACTTCACACACCATCAGGCTTCCAAGCAGCTCTCAAGGAAACTCAGTTTTCACACTCTATGCTTAGTGCCCTTTGTATGGCTAGGACTGAAATGAACCTGGTAGAGCATCCCACACAAACGAATGCTCCACATGCGGGTTTCTCATGCCACCAACTCCACATTCACAGGCAACTTCAGCGCCACAGCCGTTTTCAGATAGCCCTCAATGCAAAGGCTCTAGACGCAAATATTGGTGTGAGAGCTAATTCAATCAAGGAAACACTGCATGTTGGTGAAGGGCATATTGAAGAAGGATCAGCCGAGTGGTTCTTGTGGGAGAACAACTCCATTTGGCTCACTAACTTCACACACCATCAGGCTTCCAAGCAGCTCTCAAGGAAACTCAGTTTTCACACTCTATGCTTAGTGCTCTTGTGTGCCTAGGACTGAAATGAAGCTTGGTCAGCATCCCACACAAACGAATGCTCCACATGCGGGTTTCACATGCCACCAACTCCACATTCACAGGCAACTTCAGCGCCACAGCCGTTTTCAGATAGCCCTCAATGCAAAGGCTCTAGACGCAAATATTGGTGTGAGAGCTAATTCAATCAAGGAAACACTGCATGTTGCTGAAGGGCATATTGAAGAAGGATCAGCCGAGTGGTTCTTGTGGGAGAACAACTCCATTTGGCTCACTAACTTCACACACCATCAGCCTTCCAAGCAGCTCTCAAGGAAACTCAGTTTTCACACTCTATGCTTAGTGCCCTTTGTATGGCTAGGACTGAAATGAACCTGGTAGAGCATCCCACACAAACGAATGCTCCACATGCGGGTTTCACATGCCACCAACTCCACATTCACAGGCAACTTCAGCGCCACAGCAGTTTTCAGATAGCCCTCAATGCAAAGGCTCGAGACACAAATATTGGTGTGAGAGCTATTTCAATCAAGGAAACAGTACATGTTGGTGAAGGGCATATTGAAGAAGGATCAGCGAGTGGTTCTTGTGGGAGAACAACTCCATTTGGCTCACTAACTTCACACACCATCAGGCTTCCAAGCAGCTCTCAAGGAAACTCAGTTTTCACACTCTATACTTAGTGCCCTTTGAGTGCATTATCTAGGAATGAACCTGGTAGAGCATCCCACACAAACGAATGCTCCACATGCGGGTTTCACATGCCACCAACTCCACATTCACAGGCAACTTCAGCGCCACAGCCGTTTTCAGATAGCCCTCAATGCAAAGGCTCTAGACGCAAATATTGGTGTGAGAGCTAATTCAATCAAGGAAACACTGCATGTTGGTGAAGGGCATATTGAAGAAGGATCAGCCGAGTGGTTCTTGTGGGAGAACAACTCCATTTGGCTCACTAACTTCACACACCATCAGGCTTCCAAGCAGCTCTTAAGGAAACTCAGTTTTCACACTCTATGCTTAGTGCCCTTTGAGTGCATTATCTAGGAATGAACCTGGTAGAGCATCCCACACAAACGAATGCTCCACATGCGGGTTTCACATGCCACCAACTCCACATTCACAGGCAACTTCAGCGCCACAGCCGTTTTCAGATAGCCCTCAATGCAAAGGCTCTAGACGCAAATATTGGTGTGAGAGCTAATTCAATCAAGGAAACACTGCATGTTGGTGAAGGGCATATTGAAGAAGGATCAGCCGAGTGGTTCTTGTGGGAGAACAACTCCATTTGGCTCACTAACTTCACACACCATCAGGCTTCCAAGCAGCTCTCAAGGAAACTCAGTTTTCACACTCTATGCTTAGTGCCCTTTGAGTGCATTATCTAGGAATAAACCTGGTAGAGCATCCCACACAAACGAATGCTCCACATGCGGGTTTCTCATGCCACCAACTCCACATTCACAGGCAACTTCAGCGCCACAGCCGTTTTCAGATAGCCCTCAATGCAAAGGCTCTAGACGCAAATATTGGTGTGAGAGCTAATTCAACCAAGGAAACACTGCATGTTGGTGAAGGGCATATTGAAGAAGGATCAGCCGAGTGGTTCTTGTGGGAGAACAACTCCATTTGGCTCACTAACTTCACACACCATCAGGCTTCCAAGCAGCTCTCAAGGAAACTCAGTTTTCACACTCTATGCTTAGTTCCCTTTGTATGGCTAGGACTGAAATGAACCTGGTAGAGCATCCCACACAAACAAATGCTCCACATGCGGCTTTCACATGCCACCAACTCCACATTCACAGGCAACTTCAGCGCCACAGCCGTTTTCAGATAGCCCTCAATGCAAAGGCTCTAGACGCAAATATTGGTGTGAGAGCTAATTCAATCAAGGAAACACTGCATGTTGCTGAAGGGCATATTGAAGAAGGATCAGCCGAGTGGTTCTTGTGGGAGAACAACTCCATTTGGCTCACTAACTTCACACACCATCAGGCTTCCAAGCAGCTCTCAAGGAAACTCAGTTTTCACACTCTATACTTAGTGCCCTTTGAGTGCATTATCTAGGAATGAACCTGGTAGAGCATCCCACACAAACGAATGCTCCACATGCGGGTTTCACATGCCACCAACTCCACATTCACAGGCAACTTCAGCGCCACAGCCGTTTTCAGATAGCCCTCAATGCAAAGGCTCTAGACGCAAATATTGGTGTGAGAGCTAATTCAATCAAGGAAACACTGCATGTTGGTGAAGGGCATATTGAAGAAGGATCAGCCGAGTGGTTCTTGTGGGAGAACAACTCCATTTGGCTCACTAACTTCACACACCATCAGGCTTCCAAGCAGCTCTTAAGGAAACTCAGTTTTCACACTCTATGCTTAGTGCCCTTTGAGTGCATTATCTAGGAATGAACCTGGTAGAGCATCCCACACAAACGAATGCTCCACATGCGGGTTTCACATGCCACCAACTCCACATTCACAGGCAACTTCAGCGCCACAGCCGTTTTCAGATAGCCCTCAATGCAAAGGCTCTAGACGCAAATATTGGTGTGAGAGCTAATTCAATCAAGGAAACACTGCATGTTGGTGAAGGGCATATTGAAGAAGGATCAGCCGAGTGGTTCTTGTGGGAGAACAACTCCATTTGGCTCACTAACTTCACACACCATCAGGCTTCCAAGCAGCTCTCAAGGAAACTCAGTTTTCACACTCTATGCTTAGTGCCCTTTGAGTGCATTATCTAGGAATAAACCTGGTAGAGCATCCCACACAAACGAATGCTCCACATGCGGGTTTCTCATGCCACCAACTCCACATTCACAGGCAACTTCAGCGCCACAGCCGTTTTCAGATAGCCCTCAATGCAAAGGCTCTAGACGCAAATATTGGTGTGAGAGCTAATTCAACCAAGGAAACACTGCATGTTGGTGAAGGGCATATTGAAGAAGGATCAGCCGAGTGGTTCTTGTGGGAGAACAACTCCATTTGGCTCACTAACTTCACACACCATCAGGCTTCCAAGCAGCTCTCAAGGAAACTCAGTTTTCACACTCTATGCTTAGTTCCCTTTGTATGGCTAGGACTGAAATGAACCTGGTAGAGCATCCCACACAAACAAATGCTCCACATGCGGCTTTCACATGCCACCAACTCCACATTCACAGGCAACTTCAGCGCCACAGCCGTTTTCAGATAGCCCTCAATGCAAAGGCTCTAGACGCAAATATTGGTGTGAGAGCTAATTCAATCAAGGAAACACTGCATGTTGGTGAAGGGCATATTGAAGAAGGATCAGCCGAGTGGTTCTTGTGGGAGAACAACTCCATTTGGCTCACTAACTTCACACACCATCAGGCTTCCAAGCAGCTCTCAAGGAAACTCAGTTTTCACACTCTATGCTTAGTGCCCTTTGTATGGCTAGGACTGAAATGAACCTGGTAGAGCATCCCACACAAACGAATGCTCCACATGCGGGTTTCACATGCCACCAACTCCACATTCACAGGCAACTTCAGCGCCATAGCCGTTTTCCGATAGCCCTCAATGCAAAGGCTCTAGACGCAAATATTGGTGTGAGAGCTAATTCAATCAAGGAAACACTGCATGTTGGTGAAGGGCATATTGAAGAAGGATCAGCCGAGTGGTTCTTGTGGGAGAACAACTCCATTTGGCTCACTAACATCACACACCATCAGGCTTCCAAGCAGCTCTTAAGGAAACTCAGTTTTCACACTCTATGCTTAGTGCCCTTTGAGTGCATTATCTAGGAATGAACCTGGTAGAGCATCCCACACAAACGAATGCTCCACATGCGGGTTTCACATGCCACCAACTCCACATTCACAGGCAACTTCAGCGCCACAGCTGTTTTCAGATAGCCCTCAAAGCAAAGGCTCGAGACGCAAATATTGGTGTGAGAGCTAATTCAATCAAGGAAACACTACATGTTGGTGAAGGGCATATTGAAGAAGGACCAGCGAGTGGTTCTTGTGGGAGAACAACTCCATTTGGCTCAATAACTTCACACACCATCAGGCTTCCAAGCAGCTCTCAAGGAAACTCAGTTTTCACACTCTATACTTAGTGCCCTTTGAGTGCATTATCTAGGAATGAACCTGGTAGAGCATCCCACACAAACGAATGCTCCACATGCGGGTTTCACATGCCACCAACTCCACATTCACAGGCAACTTCAGCGCCACAGCCGTTTTCAGATAGCCCTCAATGCAAAGGCTCTAGACGCAAATATTGGTGTGAGAGCTAATTCAATCAAGGAAACACTGCATGTTGCTGAAGGGCATATTGAAGAAGGATCAGCCGAGTGGTTCTTGTGGGAGAACAACTCCATTTGGCTCACTAACTTCACACACCATCAGGCTTCCAAGCACCTCTCAAGGAAACTCAGTTTTCACACTCTATGCTTAGTGCCCTTTGAGTGCATTATCTAGGAATGAACCTGGAAGAGCATCCCACACAAACGAATGCTCCACATGCGGGTTTCACATGCCACCAACTCCACATTCACAGGCAACTTCAGCGCCACAGCCGTTTTCAGATAGCCCTCAATGCAAAGGCTCTAGACGCAAATATTGGTGTGAGAGCTAATTCAATCAAGGAAACACTGCATGTTGGTGAAGTGCATATTGAAGAAGGATCAGCCGAGTGGTTCTTGTGGAGAACAACTCCATTTGGCTCACTAACTTCACACACCATCAGGCTTCCAAGCAGCTCTCAAGGAAACTCAGTTTTCACACTCTATGCTTAGTGCCCTTTGAGTGCATTATCTAGGAATAAACCTGGTAGAGCATCCCACACAAACGAATGCTCCACATGCGGGTTTCACATGCCACCAACTCCACATTCACAGGCAACTTCAGCGCCACAGCCGTTTTCAGATAGCCCTCAATGCAAAGGCTCTAGACGCAAATATTGGTGTGAGAGCTAATTCAACCAAGGAAACACTGCATGTTGGTGAAGGGCATATTGAAGAAGGATCAGCCGAGTGGTTCTTGTGGGAGAACAACTCCATTTGGCTCACTAACTTCACACACCATCAGGCTTCCAAGCAGCTCTCAAGGAAACTGAGTTTTCACACTCTATGCTTAGTGCCCTTTGTATGGCTAGGACTGAAATGAACCTGGTAGAGCATCCCACACAAACAAATGCTCCACATGCGGCTTTCACATGCCACCAACTCCACATTCACAGGCAACTTCAGCGCCACAGCCGTTTTCAGATAGCCCTCAATGCAAAGGCTCTAGACGCAAATATTGGTGTGAGAGCTAATTAAATCAAGGAAACACTGCATGTTGGTGAAGGGCATATTGAAGAAGGATCAGCCGACTGGTTCTTGTGGGAGAACAACTCCATTTGGCTCACTAACTTCACACACCATCAGGCTTCCAAGCAGCTCTCAAGGAAACTCAGTTTTCACACTCTATGCTTAGGTCTCTTTGTGTGCCTAGGACTGAAATGAAGCTTGCTCAGCATCCCACACAAACGAATGCTCCACATGCGGGTTTCACATGCCACCAACTCCACATTCACAGGCAACTTCAGCGCCACAGCCGTTTTCAGATAGCCCTCAATGCAAAGGCTCTAGACGCAAATATTGGTGTGAGAGCTAATTCAATCAAGGAAACACTGCATGTTGGTGAAGGGCATATTGAAGAAGGATCAGCCGAGTGGTTCTTGTGGGAGAACAACTCCATTTGGCTCACTAACTTCACACACCATCAGGCTTCCAAGCAGCTCTCAAGGAAACTCAGTTTTCACACTCTACGCTTAGTGCCCTTTGTGTGCCTAGGACTGAAATAAAGCTTGCTCAGCATCCCACACAAACGAATGCTCCACATGCGGGTTTCACATGCCACCAACTCCACATTCACAGGCAACTTCAGCGCCACAGCCGTTTTCAGATAGCCCTCAATGCAAAGGCTCTAGACGCAAATATTGGTGTGAGAGCTAATTCAATCAAGGAAACACTGCATGTTGGTGAAGGGCATATTGAAGAAGGATCAGCCGAGTGGTTCTTGTGGAGAACAACTCCATTTGGCTCACTAACTTCACACACCATCAGGCTTCCAAGCAGCTCTCAAGGAAACTCAGTTTTCACACTCTATGCTTTGTGCCCTTTGAGTGCATTATCTAGGAATAAACCTGGTAGAGCATCCCACACAAACGAATGCTCCACATGCGGGTTTCTCATGCCACCAACTCCACATTCACAGGCAACTTCAGCGCCACAGCCGTTTTCAGATAGCCCTCAATGCAAAGGCTCTAGACGCAAATATTGGTGTGAGAGCTAATTCAATCAAGGAAACACTGCATGTTGGTGAAGGGCATATTGAAGAAGGATCAGCCGAGTGGTTCTTGTGGGAGAACAACTCAATTTGGCTCACTAACTTCACACACCATCAGGCTTCCAAGCAGCTCTCAAGGAAACTGTTTTCACACTCTATGCTTAGTGCCCTTTGAGTGCATTATCTAGAAATGAACCTGGTAGAGCATCCCACACAAACGAATGCTCCACATGCGGGTTTCACATGCCACCAACTCCACATTCACAGGCAACTTCTGCGCCACAGCCGTTTTCAGATAGCCCTCAATGCAAATTCTCTAGACGCAAATATTGGTGTGAGAGCTAATTCAATCAAGGAAACACTGCATGTTGGTGAAGGGCGTATTGAAGAAGGATCAGCCGAGTGGTTCTTGTGGGAGAACAACTCCATTTGGCTCACTAACTTCACACACCATCAGGCTTCCAAGCAGCTCTCAAGGAAACTCAATTTTCACACTCTATGCTTAGTGCTCTTTGTGTGCCTAGGACTGAAATGAAGCTTGGTCAGCATCCCACACAAACGAATGCTCCACATGCGGGTTTCACATGCCACCAACTCCACATTCACAGGCAACTTCAGCGCCACAGCCATTTTCAGATAGCGCTCAATGCAAAGGCTCTAGACGCAAATATTGGTGTGAGAGCTAATTCAATGAAGGAAACACTGCATGTTGGTGAAGGGCATATTGAAGAAGGATCAGCCGAGTGATTCTTGTGGGAGAACAACTCCATTTGGCTCACTAACTTCACACACCATCAGCCTTCCAAGCAGCTCTCAAGGAAACTCAGTTTTCACACTCTATGCTTAGTGCCCTTTGTATGGCTAGGACTGAAATGAACCTGGTAGAGCATCCCACACAAACGAATGTTCCACATGCGGGTTTCACATTCCACCAACTCCACATTCACAGGCAACTTCAGCGCCACAGCCGTTTTCAGATAGCCCTCAAAGCAAAGGCTCTAGACGCAAATATTGGTGTGAGAGCTAATTCAATCAAGGAAACACTGCATGTTGGTGAAGGGCATATTGAAGAAGGATCAGCCGAGTGGTTCTTGTGGGAGAACAACTCCATTTGGCTCACTAACTTCACACACCATCAGGCTTCCAAGCAGCTCTCAAGGAAACTCAGTTTTCACACTCTATGCTTAGTGCCCTTTGAGTGCATTATCTAGGAATAAACCTGGTAGAGCATCCCACACAAACGAATGCTCCACATGCGGGTTTCTCATGCCACCAACTCCACATTCACAGGCAACTTCAGCGCCACAGCCGTTTTCAGATAGCCCTCAATGCAAAGGCTCTAGACGCAAATATTGGTGTGAGAGCTAATTCAATCAAGGAAACACTGCATGTTGGTGAAGGGCATATTGAAGAAGGATCAGCCGAGTGGTTCTTGTGGGAGAACAACTCCATTTGGCTCACTAACTTCACACACCATCAGGCTTCCAAGCAGCTCTCAAGGAAACTCAGTTTTCACACTCTATGCTTAGTGCCCTTTGAGTGCATTATCTAGGAATAAACCTGGTAGAGCATCCCACACAAACGAATGCTCCACATGCGGGTTTCTCATGCCACCAACTCCACATTCACAGGCAACTTCAGCGCCACAGCCGTTTTCAGATAGCCCTCAATGCAAAGGCTCTAGACGCAAATATTGGTGTGAGAGCTAATTCAATCAAGGAAACACTGCATGTTGGTGAAGGGCATATTGAAGAAGGATCAGCCGAGTGGTTCTTGTGGGAGAACAACTCCATTTGGCTCACTAACTTCACACACCATCAGGCTTCCAAGCAGCTCTTAAGGAAACTGTTTTCACACTCTATGCTTAGTGCCCTTTGAGTGCATTATCTAGAAATGAACCTGGTAGAGCATCCCACACAAACGAATGCTCCACATGCGGGTTTCACATGCCACCAACTCCACATTCACAGGCAACTTCTGCGCCACAGCCGTTTTCAGATAGCCCTCAATGCAAATTCTCTAGACGCAAATATTGGTGTGAGAGCTAATTCAATCAAGGAAACACTGCATGTTGGTGAAGGGCGTATTGAAGAAGGATCAGCTGAGTGGTTCTTGTGGGAGAACAACTCCATTTGGCTCACTAACTTCACACACCATCAGGCTTCCAAGCAGCTCTCAAGGAAGCTCAATTTTCACACTCTATGCTTAGTGCCCTTTGTATGGCTAGGACTGAAATGAACCTGGTAGAGCATCCCACACAAACGAATGTTCCACATGCGGGTTTCACATTCCACCACCTCCACATTCACAGGCAACTTCAGCGCCACAGCCGTTTTCAGATAGCCCTCAATGCAAAGGCTCTAGACGCAAATATTGGTGTGAGAGCTAATTCAATCAAGGAAACACTGCATGTTGGTGAAGGGCATATTGAAGAAGGATCAGCCGAGTGGTTCTTGTGGGAGAACAACTCCATTTGGCTCACTAACTTCACACACCATCAGGCTTCCAAGCAGCTCTCAAGGAAACTCAGTTTTCACACTCTACGCTTAGTGCTCTTTGTGTGCCTAGGACTGAAATGAAGCTTGCTCAGCATCCCACACAAACGAATGCTCCACATGCGGGTTTCACATGCCACCAACTCCACATTCACAGGCAACTTCAGCGCCACAGCCGTTTTCAGATAGCCCTCAATGCAAAGGCTCTAGACGCAAATATTGGTGTGAGAGCTAATTCAATCAAGGAAACACTGCATGTTGGTGAAGGGCATATTGAAGAAGGATCAGCCGAGTGGTTCTTGTGGGAGAACAACTCCATTTGGCTCACTAACTTCACACACCATCAGGCTTCCAAGCAGCTCTCAAGGAAACTCAGTTTTCACACTCTATGCTTAGTGCCCTTTGAGTGCATTATCTAGGAATGAACCTGGTAGAGCATCCCACACAAACGAATGCTCCACATGCGGGTTTCACATGCCACCAACTCCACATTCACAGGCAACTTCAGCGCCACAGCCGTTTTCAGATAGCCCTCAATGCAAAGGCTCTAGACGCAAATATTGGTGTGAGAGCTAATTCAATCAAGGAAACACTGCATGTTGGTGAAGGGCATATTGAAGAAGGATCAGCCGAGTGGTTCTTGTGGGAGAACAACTCCATTTGGCTCACTAACTTCACACACCATCAGGCTTCCAAGCAGCTCTCAAGGAAACTCAGTTTTCACACTCTATGCTTAGTGCCCTTTGAGTGCATTATCTAGGAATGAACCTGGTAGAGCATCCCACACAAACGAATGCTCCACATGCGGGTTTCACATGCCACCAACTCCACATTCACAGGCAACATCAGCGCCACAGCCGTTTTCAGATAGCCCTCAATGCAAAGGCTCTAGACGCAAATATTGGTGTGAGAGCTAATTCAATCAAGGAAACACTGCATGTTGGTGAAGGGCATATTGAAGAAGGATCAGCCGAGTGGTTCTTGTGGGAGAACAACTCCATTTGGCTCACTAACTTCACACACCATCAGGCTTCCAAGCAGCTCTCAAGGAAACTCAGTTTTCACACTCTATGCTTAGTGCCCTTTGTATGGCTAGGACTGAAATGAACCTGGTAGAGCATTCCACACAAACGAATGCTCCACATGCGGGTTTCACATGCCACCAACTCCACACTCACAGGCAACTTCAGCGCCACAGCCGTTTTCAGATAGAACTCAATGCAAAGGCTCTAGACGCAAATATTGGTGTGAGAGCTAATTCAATCAAGGAAACACTGCATGTTGGTGAAGGGCATATTGAAGAAGGATCAGCCGAGTGGTTCTTGTGGGAGAACAACTCCATTTGGCTCACTAACTTCACACACCATCAGGCTTCCAAGCAGCTCTCAAGGAAACTCAGTTTTCACACTCTATGCTTAGTGCGCTTTGAGTGCATTATCTAGGAATGAACCTGGTAGAGCATCCCACACAAACGAATGCTCCACATGCGGGTTTCACATGCCACCAACTCCACATTCACAGGCAACTTCAGCGCCACAGCCGTTTTCAGATAGCCCTCAATGCAAAGGCTCTAGACGCAAATATTGGTGTGAGAGCTAATTCAACCAAGGAAACACTGCATGTTGGTGAAGGGCATATTGAAGAAGGATCAGCCGAGTGGTTCTTGTGGGAGAACAACTCCATTTGGCTCACTAACTTCACACACCATCAGGCTTCCAAGCAGCTCTCAAGGAAACTCAGTTTTCACACTCTATGCTTAGTGCCCTTTGAGTGCATTATCTAGGAATGAACCTGGTAGAGCATCCCACACAAACGAATGCTCCACATGCGGGTTTCACATGCCACCAACTCCACATTCACAGGCAACTTCAGCGCCACAGCCGTTTTCAGATAGCCCTCAATGCAAAGGCTCTAGACGCAAATATTGGTGTGAGAGCTAATTCAATCAAGGAAACACTGCATGTTGGTGAAGGGCATATTGAAGAAGGATCAGCCGAGTGGTTCTTGTGGGAGAACAACTCCATTTGGCTCACTAACTTCACACACCATCAGGCTTCCAAGCAGCTCTCAAGGAAACTCAGTTTTCACACTCTATGCTTAGTGCCCTTTGAGTGCATTATCTAGGACTGAACCTGGTAGAGCATTCCACACAAACGAATGTTCCACATGCGGGTTTCACATGCCACCAACTCCACATTCACAGGCAACTTCAGCGCCACAGCCGTTTTCAGATAGCCCTCAATGCAAAGGCTCTAGACGCAAATATTGGTGTGAGAGCTAATTCAATCAAGGAAACACTGCATGTTGGTGAAGGGCATATTGAAGAAGGATCAGCCGAGTGGTTCTTGTGGGAGAACAACTCCATTTGGCTCACTAACATCACACACCATCAGGCTTCCAAGCAGCTCTTAAGGAAACTCAGTTTTCACACTCTATGCTTAGTGCCCTTTGAGTGCATTATCTAGGAATGAACCTGGTAGAGCATCCCACACAAACGAATGCTCCACATGCGGGTTTCACATGCCACCAACTCCACATTCACAGGCAACTTCAGCGCCACAGCTGTTTTCAGATAGCCCTCAAAGCAAAGGCTCGAGACGCAAATATTGGTGTGAGAGCTAATTCAATCAAGGAAACACTACATGTTGGTGAAGGGCATATTGAAGAAGGACCAGCGAGTGGTTCTTGTGGGAGAACAACTCCATTTGGCTCAATAACTTCACACACCATCAGGCTTCCAAGCAGCTCTCAAGGAAACTCAGTTTTCACACTCTATACTTAGTGCCCTTTGAGTGCATTATCTAGGAATGAACCTGGTAGAGCATCCCACACAAACGAATGCTCCACATGCGGGTTTCACATGCCACCAACTCCACATTCACAGGCAACTTCAGCGCCACAGCCGTTTTCAGATAGCCCTCAATGCAAAGGCTCTAGACGCAAATATTGGTGTGAGAGCTAATTCAATCAAGGAAACACTGCATGTTGCTGAAGGGCATATTGAAGAAGGATCAGCCGAGTGGTTCTTGTGGGAGAACAACTCCATTTGGCTCACTAACTTCACACACCATCAGGCTTCCAAGCACCTCTCAAGGAAACTCAGTTTTCACACTCTATGCTTAGTGCCCTTTGAGTGCATTATCTAGGAATGAACCTGGAAGAGCATCCCACACAAACGAATGCTCCACATGCGGGTTTCACATGCCACCAACTCCACATTCACAGGCAACTTCAGCGCCACAGCCGTTTTCAGATAGCCCTCAATGCAAAGGCTCTAGACGCAAATATTGGTGTGAGAGCTAATTCAATCAAGGAAACACTGCATGTTGGTGAAGTGCATATTGAAGAAGGATCAGCCGAGTGGTTCTTGTGGGAGAACAACTCCATTTGGCTCACTAACTTCACACACCATCAGGCTTCCAAGCAGCTCTCAAGGAAACTCAGTTTTCACACTCTATGCTTAGTGCCCTTTGAGTGCATTATCTAGGAATAAACCTGGTAGAGCATCCCACACAAACGAATGCTCCACATGCGGGTTTCACATGCCACCAACTCCACATTCACAGGCAACTTCAGCGCCACAGCCGTTTTCAGATAGCCCTCAATGCAAAGGCTCTAGACGCAAATATTGGTGTGAGAGCTAATTCAACCAAGGAAACACTGCATGTTGGTGAAGGGCATATTGAAGAAGGATCAGCCGAGTGGTTCTTGTGGGAGAACAACTCCATTTGGCTCACTAACTTCACACACCATCAGGCTTCCAAGCAGCTCTCAAGGA
Source organism: Ochotona princeps (assembly GCF_030435755.1). Lineage (NCBI taxonomy): Eukaryota > Metazoa > Chordata > Mammalia > Lagomorpha > Ochotonidae > Ochotona > Ochotona princeps. The sequence continues at coordinate 22,618 of NW_026698627.1, forward strand.
AACTGAGTTTTCACACTCTATGCTTAGTGCCCTTTGTATGGCTAGGACTGAAATGAACCTGTAGAGCATCCCACACAAACAAATGCTCCACATGCGGCTTTCACATGCCACCAACTCCACATTCACAGGCAACTTCAGCGCCACAGCCGTTTTCAGATAGCCCTCAATGCAAAGGCTCTAGACGCAAATATTGGTGTGAGAGCTAATTCAATCAAGGAAACACTGCATGTTGGTGAAGGGCATATTGAAGAAGGATCAGCCGAGTGGTTCTTGTGGGAGAACAACTCCATTTGGCTCACTAACTTCACACACCATCAGCTTCCAAGCAGCTCTCAAGGAAACTCAGTTTTCACACTCTATGCTTAGGTCTCTTTGTGTGCCTAGGACTGAAATGAAGCTTGCTCAGCATCCCACACAAACGAATGCTCCACATGCGGGTTTCACATGCCACCAACTCCACATTCACAGGCAACTTCAGCGCCACAGCCGTTTTCAGATAGCCCTCAATGCAAAGGCTCTAGACGCAAATATTGGTGTGAGAGCTAATTCAATCAAGGAAACACTGCATGTTGGTGAAGGGCATATTGAAGAAGGATCAGCCGAGTGGTTCTTGTGGGAGAACAACTCCATTTGGCTCACTAACTTCACACACCATCAGGCTTCCAAGCAGCTCTCAAGGAAACTCAGTTTTCACACTCTACGCTTAGTGCCCTTTGTGTGCCTAGGACTGAAATAAAGCTTGCTCAGCATCCCACACAAACGAATGCTCCACATGCGGGTTTCACATGCCACCAACTCCACATTCACAGGCAACTTCAGCGCCACAGCCGTTTTCAGATAGCCCTCAATGCAAAGGCTCTAGACGCAAATATTGGTGTGAGAGCTAATTCAATCAAGGAAACACTGCATGTTGGTGAAGGGCATATTGAAGAAGGATCAGCCGAGTGGTTCTTGTGGGAGAACAACTCCATTGGCTCACTAACTTCACACACCATCAGGCTTCCAAGCAGCTCTCAAGGAAACTCAGTTTTCACACTCTATGCTTTGTGCCCTTTGAGTGCATTATCTAGGAATAAACCTGGTAGAGCATCCCACACAAACGAATGCTCCACATGCGGGTTTCTCCTGCCACCAACTCCACATTCACAGGCAACTTCAGCGCCACAGCCGTTTTCAGATAGCCCTCAATGCAAAGGCTCTAGACGCAAATATTGGTGTGAGAGCTAATTCAATCAAGGAAACACTGCATGTTGGTGAAGGGCATATTGAAGAAGGATCAGCCGAGTGGTTCTTGTGGGAGAACAACTCAATTTGGCTCACTAACTTCACACACCATCAGGCTTCCAAGCAGCTCTCAAGGAAACTGTTTTCACACTCTATGCTTAGTGCCCTTTGAGTGCATTATCTAGAAATGAACCTGGTAGAGCATCCCACACAAACGAATGCTCCACATGCGGGTTTCACATGCCACCAACTCCACATTCACAGGCAACTTCTGCGCCACAGCCGTTTTCAGATAGCCCTCAATGCAAATTCTCTAGACGCAAATATTGGTGTGAGAGCTAATTCAATCAAGGAAACACTGCATGTTGGTGAAGGGCGTATTGAAGAAGGATCAGCCGAGTGGTTCTTGTGGGAGAACAACTCCATTTGGCTCACTAACTTCACACACCATCAGGCTTCCAAGCAGCTCTCAAGGAAACTCAATTTTCACACTCTATGCTTAGTGCTCTTTGTGTGCCTAGGACTGAAATGAAGCTTGGTCAGCATCCCACACAAACGAATGCTCCACATGCGGGTTTCACATGCCACCAACTCCACATTCACAGGCAACTTCAGCGCCACAGCCATTTTCAGATAGCGCTCAATGCAAAGGCTCTAGACGCAAATATTGGTGTGAGAGCTAATTCAATGAAGGAAACACTGCATGTTGGTGAAGGGCATATTGAAGAAGGATCAGCCGAGTGATTCTTGTGGGAGAACAACTCCATTTGGCTCACTAACTTCACACACCATCAGCCTTCCAAGCAGCTCTCAAGGAAACTCAGTTTTCACACTCTATGCTTAGTGCCCTTTGTATGGCTAGGACTGAAATGAACCTGGTAGAGCATCCCACACAAACGAATGTTCCACATGCGGGTTTCACATTCCACCAACTCCACATTCACAGGCAACTTCAGCGCCACAGCCGTTTTCAGATAGCCCTCAAAGCAAAGGCTCTAGACGCAAATATTGGTGTGAGAGCTAATTCAATCAAGGAAACACTGCATGTTGGTGAAGGGCATATTGAAGAAGGATCAGCCGAGTGGTTCTTGTGGGAGAACAACTCCATTTGGCTCACTAACTTCACACACCATCAGGCTTCCAAGCAGCTCTCAAGGAAACTCAGTTTTCACACTCTATGCTTAGTGCCCTTTGAGTGCATTATCTAGGAATAAACCTGGTAGAGCATCCCACACAAACGAATGCTCCACATGCGGGTTTCTCATGCCACCAACTCCACATTCACAGGCAACTTCAGCGCCACAGCCGTTTTCAGATAGCCCTCAATGCAAAGGCTCTAGACGCAAATATTGGTGTGAGAGCTAATTCAATCAAGGAAACACTGCATGTTGGTGAAGGGCATATTGAAGAAGGATAAGCCGAGTGGTTCTTGTGGGAGAACAACTCCATTTGGCTCACTAACTTCACACACCATCAGGCTTCCAAGCAGCTCTCAAGGAAACTCAGTTTTCACACTCTATGCTTAGTGCCCTTTGAGTGCATTATCTAGGAATAAACCTGGTAGAGCATCCCACACAAACGAATGCTCCACATGCGGGTTTCTCATGCCACCAACTCCACATTCACAGGCAACTTCAGCGCCACAGCCGTTTTCAGATAGCCCTCAATGCAAAGGCTCTAGACGCAAATATTGGTGTGAGAGCTAATTCAATCAAGGAAACACTGCATGTTGGTGAAGGGCATATTGAAGAAGGATCAGCCGAGTGGTTCTTGTGGGAGAACAACTCCATTTGGCTCACTAACTTCACACACCATCAGGCTTCCAAGCAGCTCTTAAGGAAACTGTTTTCACACTCTATGCTTAGTGCCCTTTGAGTGCATTATCTAGAAATGAACCTGGTAGAGCATCCCACACAAACGAATGCTCCACATGCGGGTTTCACATGCCACCAACTCCACATTCACAGGCAACTTCTGCGCCACAGCCGTTTTCAGATAGCCCTCAATGCAAATTCTCTAGACGCAAATATTGGTGTGAGAGCTAATTCAATCAAGGAAACACTGCATGTTGGTGAAGGGCGTATTGAAGAAGGATCAGCTGAGTGGTTCTTGTGGGAGAACAACTCCATTTGGCTCACTAACTTCACACACCATCAGGCTTCCAAGCAGCTCTCAAGGAAGCTCAATTTTCACACTCTATGCTTAGTGCTCTTTGTGTGCCTAGGACTGAAATGAAGCTTGGTCAGCATCCCACACAAACGAATGCTCCACATGCGGGTTTCACATGCCACCAACTCCACATTCACAGGCAACTTCAGCGCCACAGCCATTTTCAGATAGCGCTCAATGCAAAGGCTCTAGACGCAAATATTGGTGTGAGAGCTAATTCAATGAAGGAAACACTGCATGTTGGTGAAGGGCATATTGAAGAAGGATCAGCCGAGTGATTCTTGTGGGAGAACAACTCCATTTGGCTCACTAACTTCACACACCATCAGCCTTCCAAGCAGCTCTCAAGGAAACTCAGTTTTCACACTCTATGCTTAGTGCCCTTTGTATGGCTAGGACTGAAATGAACCTGGTAGAGCATCCCACACAAACGAATATTCCACATGCGGGTTTCACATTCCACCACCTCCACATTCACAGGCAACTTCAGCGCCACAGCCGTTTTCAGATAGCCCTCAAAGCAAAGGCTCTAGACGCAAATATTGGTGTGAGAGCTAATTCAATCAAGGAAACACTGCATGTTGGTGAAGGGCATATTGAAGAAGGATCAGCCGAGTGGTTCTTGTGGGAGAACAACTCCATTTGGCTCACTAACTTCACACACCATCAGGCTTCCAAGCAGCTCTCAAGGAAATTCAGTTTTCACACTCTACGCTTAGTGCTCTTTGTGTGCCTAGGACTGAAATGAAGCTTGCTCAGCCTCCCACACAAACGAATGCTCCACATGCGGGTTTCACATGCCACCAACTCCACATTCACAGGCAACTTCAGCGCCACAGCCGTTTTCAGATAGCCCTCAATGCAAAGGCTCTAGACGCAAATATTGGTGTGAGAGCTAATTCAATCAAGGAAACACTGCATGTTGGTGAAGGGCATATTGAAGAAGGATCAGCCGAGTGGTTCTTGTGGGAGAACAACTCCATTTGGCTCACTAACTTCACACACCATCAGGCTTCCAAGCAGCTCTCAAGGAAACTCAGTTTTCACACTCTATGCTTAGTGCCCTTTGAGTGCATTATCTAGGAATGAACCTGGTAGAGCATCCCACACAAACGAATGCTCCACATGCGGGTTTCACATGCCACCAACTCCACATTCACAGGCAACTTCAGCGCCACAGCCGTTTTCAGATAGCCCTCAATGCAAAGGCTCTAGACGCAAATATTGGTGTGAGAGCTAATTCAATCAAGGAAACACTGCATGTTGGTGAAGGGCATATTGAAGAAGGATCAGCCGAGTGGTTCTTGTGGGAGAACAACTCCATTTGGCTCACTAACTTCACACACCATCAGGCTTCCAAGCAGCTCTCAAGGAAACTCAGTTTTCACACTCTATGCTTAGTGCCCTTTGAGTGCATTATCTAGGAATGAACCTGGTAGAGCATCCCACACAAACGAATGCTCCACATGCGGGTTTCACATGCCACCAACTCCACATTCACAGGCAACATCAGCGCCACAGCCGTTTTCAGATAGCCCTCAATGCAAAGGCTCTAGACGCAAATATTGGTGTGAGAGCTAATTCAATCAAGGAAACACTGCATGTTGGTGAAGGGCATATTGAAGAAGGATCAGCCGAGTGGTTCTTGTGGGAGAACAACTCCATTTGGCTCACTAACTTCACACACCATCAGGCTTCCAAGCAGCTCTCAAGGAAACTCAGTTTTCACACTCTATGCTTAGTGCCCTTTGTATGGCTAGGACTGAAATGAACCTGGTAGAGCATTCCACACAAACGAATGCTCCACATGCGGGTTTCACATGCCACCAACTCCACACTCACAGGCAACTTCAGCGCCACAGCCGTTTTCAGATAGAACTCAATGCAAAGGCTCTAGACGCAAATATTGGTGTGAGAGCTAATTCAATCAAGGAAACACTGCATGTTGGTGAAGGGCATATTGAAGAAGGATCAGCCGAGTGGTTCTTGTGGGAGAACAACTCCATTTGGCTCACTAACTTCACACACCATCAGGCTTCCAAGCAGCTCTCAAGGAAACTCAGTTTTCACACTCTATGCTTAGTGCGCTTTGAGTGCATTATCTAGGAATGAACCTGGTAGAGCATCCCACACAAACGAATGCTCCACATGCGGGTTTCACATGCCACCAACTCCACATTCACAGGCAACTTCAGCGCCACAGCCGTTTTCAGATAGCCCTCAATGCAAAGGCTCTAGACGCAAATATTGGTGTGAGAGCTAATTCAACCAAGGAAACACTGCATGTTGGTGAAGGGCATATTGAAGAAGGATCAGCCGAGTGGTTCTTGTGGGAGAACAACTCCATTTGGCTCACTAACTTCACACACCATCAGGCTTCCAAGCAGCTCTCAAGGAAACTCAGTTTTCACACTCTATGCTTAGTGCCCTTTGAGTGCATTATCTAGGAATGAACCTGGTAGAGCATCCCACACAAACGAATGCTCCACATGCGGGTTTCACATGCCACCAACTCCACATTCACAGGCAACTTCAGCGCCACAGCCGTTTTCAGATAGCCCTCAATGCAAAGGCTCTAGACGCAAATATTGGTGTGAGAGCTAATTCAATCAAGGAAACACTGCATGTTGGTGAAGGGCATATTGAAGAAGGATCAGCCGAGTGGTTCTTGTGGGAGAACAACTCCATTTGGCTCACTAACTTCACACACCATCAGGCTTCCAAGCAGCTCTCAAGGAAACTCAGTTTTCACACTCTATGCTTAGTGCCCTTTGAGTGCATTATCTAGGACTGAACCTGGTAGAGCATTCCACACAAACGAATGTTCCACATGCGGGTTTCACATGCCACCAACTCCACATTCACAGGCAACTTCAGCGCCACAGCCGTTTTCAGATAGCCCTCAATGCAAAGGCTCTAGACGCAAATATTGGTGTGAGAGCTAATTCAATCAAGGAAACACTGCATGTTGGTGAAGGGCATATTGAAGAAGGATCAGCCGAGTGGTTCTTGTGGGAGAACAACTCCATTTGGCTCACTAACTTCACACACCATCAGGCTTCCAAGCAGCTCTCAAGGAAACTCAGTTTTCACACTCTATGCTTAGTGCCCTTTGAGTGCATTATCTAGGAATGAACCTGGTAGAGCATCCCACACAAACGAATGCTCCACATGCGGGTTTCACATGCCACCAACTCCACATTCACAGGCAACTTCAGCGCCAAAGCCGTTTTCAGATAGCCCTCAATGCAAAGGCTCTAGACGCAAATATTGGTGTGAGAGCTAATTCAATCAAGGAAACACTGCATGTTGGTGAAGGGCATATTGAAGAAGGATCAGCCGAGTGGTTCTTGTGGGAGAACAACTCCATTTGGCTCACTAACTTCACACACCATCAGGCTTCCAAGCAGCTCTCAAGGAAACTCAGTTTTCACACTCTATGCTTAGTGCCCTTTGAGTGCATTATCTAGGAATGAACCTGGTAGAGCATCCCACACAAACGAATGCTCCACATGCGGGTTTCACATGCCACCAACTCCACATTCACAGGCAACTTCAGCGCCACAGCCGTTTTCAGATAGCCCTCAATGCAAAGGCTCTAGACGCAAATATTGGTGTGAGAGCTAATTCAATCAAGGAAACACTGCATGTTGGTGAAGGGCATATTGAAGAAGGATCAGCCGAGTGGTTCTTGTGGGAGAACAACTCCATTTGGCTCACTAACTTCACACACCATCAGGCTTCCAAGCAGCTCTTAAGGAAACTCAGTTTTCACACTCTATGCTTAGTGCCCTTTGAGCGCATTATCTAGGAATGAACCTGGTAGAGCATCCCACACAAACGAATGCTCCACATGCGGGTTTCACATGCCACCAACTCCACATTCACAGGCAACTTCAGCGCCACAGCCGTTTTCAGATAGCCCTCAATGCAAAGGCTCTAGACGCAAATATTGGTGTGAGAGCTAATTCAATCAAGGAAACACTGCATGTTGGTGAAGGGCATATTGAAGAAGGATCAGCCGAGTGGTTCTTGTGGGAGAACAACTCCATTTGGCTCACTAACTTCACACACCATCAGGCTTCCAAGCAGCTCTCAAGGAAACTCAGTTTTCACACTCTATGCTTAGTGCCCTTTGTATGGCTAGGACTGAAATGAACCTGGTAGAGCATCCACACAAACGAATGCTCCACATGCGGCTTTCACATGCCACCAACTCCACATTCACAGGCAACTTCAGCGCCACAGCCGTTTTCAGATAACCCTCAATGCAAAGGCTCTAGACGCAAATATTGGTGTGAGAGCTAATTCAATCAAGGAAACACTGCATGTTGGTGAAGGGCATATTGAAGAAGGATCAGCCGAGTGGTTCTTGTGGGAGAACAACTCCATTTGGCTCACTAACTTCACACACCATCAGGCTTCCAAGCAGCTCTCAAGGAAACTCAGTTTTCACACTCTATGCTTAGTGCCCTTTGAGTGCATTATCTAGGAATGAACCTGGTAGAGCATCCCACACAAACGAATGCTCCACATGCGGCTTTCACATGCCACCAACTCCACATTCACAGGCAACTTCAGCGCCACAGCCGTTTTCAGATAGCCCTCAATGCAAAGGCTCTAGACGCAAATATTGGTGTGAGAGCTAATTCAATCAAGGAAACACTGCATGTTGGTGAAGGGCATATTGAAGAAGGATCAGCCGAGTGGTTCTTGTGGGAGAACAACCCCATTTGGCTCACTAACTTCACACACATCAGGCTTCCAAGCAGCTCTCAAGGAAACTCAGTTTTTCACACTCTATGCTTAGTGCCCTTTGAGCGCATTATCTAGGAATGAACCTGGTAGAGCATCCCACACAAACGAATGCTCCACATGCGGGTTTCACATGCCACCAACTCCACATTCACAGGCAACTTCAGCGCCACAGCCGTTTTCAGATAGCCCTCAATGCAAAGGCTCTAGACGCAAATATTGGTGTGAGAGCTAATTCAATCAAGGAAACACTGCATGTTGGTGAAGGGCATATTGAAGAAGGATCAGCCGAGTGGTTCTTGTGGGAGAACAACTCCATTTGGCTCACTAACTTCACACACCATCAGGCTTCCAAGCAGCTCTCAAGGAAACTCAGTTTTCACACTCTATGCTTAGTGCCCTTTGAGTGCATTATCTAGGAATGAACCTGGTAGAGCATCCCACACAAACGAATGCTCCACATGCGGGTTTCACATGCCACCAACTCCACATTCACAGGCAACTTCAGCGCCACAGCCATTTTCAGATAGGCCTCAATGCAAAGGCTCTAGACGCAAATATTGGTGTGAGAGCTAATTCAATCAAGGAAACACTGCATGTTGGTGAAGGGCATATTGAAGAAGGATCAGCCGAGTGGTTCTTGTGGGAGAACAACTCCATTTGGCTCACTAACTTCACACACCATCAGGCTTCCAAGCAGCTCTCAAGGAAACTCAGTTTTCACACTCTATGCTTAGTGCCCTTTGAGCGCATTATCTAGGAATGAACCTGGTAGAGCATCCCACACAAACGAATGCTCCACATGCGGGTTTCACATGCCACCAACTCCACATTCACAGGCAACTTCAGCGCCACAGCCGTTTTCAGATAGCCCTCAATGCAAAGGCTCTAGACGCAAATATTGGTGTGAGAGCTAATTCAATCAAGGAAACACTGCATGTTGGTGAAGGGCATATTGAAGAAGGATCAGCCGAGTGGTTCTTGTGGGAGAACAACTCCATTTGGCTCACTAACTTCACACACCATCAGGCTTCCAAGCAGCTCTCAAGGAAACTCAGTTTTCACACTCTATGCTTAGTGCCCTTTGAGTGCATTATCTAGGAATGAACCTGGTAGAGCATCCCACACAAACGAATGCTCCACATGCGGGTTTCACATGCCACCAACTCCACATTCACAGGCAACTTCAGCGCCACAGCCGTTTTCAGATAGCCCTCAATGCAAAGGCTCTAGACGCAAATATTGGTGTGAGAGCTAATTCAATCAAGGAAACACTGCATGTTGGTGAAGGGCATATTGAAGAAGGATCAGCCGAGTGGTTCTTGTGGGAGAACAACTCCATTTGGCTCACTAACTTCACACACCATCAGGCTTCCAAGCAGCTCTTAAGGAAACTCAGTTTTCACACTCTATGCTTAGTGCCCTTTGAGTGCATTATCTACAAATGAACCTGGTAGAGCATCCCACACAAACGAATGCTCCACATGCGGGTTTCACATGCCACCAACTCCACATTCACAGGCAACTTCAGCGCCACAGCCGTTTTCAGATAGCCCTCAACGCAAATATTGGTGTGAGAGCTAATTCAATCAAGGAAACACTGCATGTTGGTGAAGGGCATATTGAAGAAGGATCAGCCGAGTGGTTCTTGTGGGAGAACAACTCCATTTGGCTCACTAACTTCACACACCATCAGGCTTCCAAGCAGCTCTGAAGGAAACTCAGTTTTCACACTCTATGCTTAGTGCCCTTTGTATGGCTAGGACTGAAATGAACCTGGTAGAGCATCCCACACAAACGAATGCTCCACATGCGGCTTTCACATGCCACCAACTCCACATTCACAGGCAACTTCAGCGCCACAGCCGTTTTCAGATAGCCCTCAATGCAAAGGCTCTAGACGCAAATATTGATGTGAGAGCTAATTCAATCAAGGAAACACTGCATGTTGGTGAAGGGCATATTGAAGAAGGATCAGCCGAGTGGTTCTTGTGGGAGAACAACTCCATTTGGCTCACTAACTTCACACACCATCAGGCTTCCAAGCAGCTCTCAAGGAAACTCAGTTTTCACACTCTATGCTTAGTGACCTTTGAGTGCATTATCTAGGAATGAACCTGGTAGAGCATCCCACACAAACGAATGCTCCACATGCGGGTTTCACATGCCACCAACTCCACATTCACAGGCAACTTCAGCGCCACAGCCGTTTTCAGATAGCCCTCAATGCAAAGGCTCTAGACGCAAATATTGGTGTGAGAGCTAATTCAATCAAGGAAACACTGCATGTTGGTGAAGGGCATATTGAAGAAGGATCAGCCGAGTGGTTCTTGTGGGAGAACAACTCCATTTGGCTCACTAACTTCACACACCATCAGGCTTCCAAGCAGCTCTCAAGCAAACTCAGTTTTCACACTCTATGCTTAGTGCCCTTTGAGTGCATTATCTAGGAATGAACCTGGTAGAGCATCCCACACAAACGAATGCTCCACATGCGGGTTTCACATGCCACCAACTCCACATTCACAGGCAACTTCAGCGCCACAGCCGTTTTCAGATAGCCCTCAATGCAAAGGCTCTAGACGCAGATATTGGTGTGAGAGCTAATTCAATCAAGGAAACACTGCTTGTTGGTGAAGGGCATATTGAAGAAGGATCAGCCGAGTGGTTCTTGTGGGAGAACAACTCCATTTGGCTCACTAACTTCACACACCATCAGGCTTCCAAGCAGCTCTCAAGGAAACTCAGTTTTCACACTCTATGCTTAGTGCCCTTTGAGTGCATTATCTAGGAATGAACCTGGTAGAGCATCCCACACAAACGAATGCTCCACATGCGGCTTTCACATGCCACCAACTCCACATTCACAGGCAACTTCAGCGCCACAGCCGTTTTCAGATAGCCCTCAATGCAAAGGCTCTAGACGCAAATATTGGTGTGAGAGCTAATTCAATCAAGGAAACACTGCATGTTGGTGAAGGGCATATTGAAGAAGGATCAGCCGAGTGGTTCTTGTGGGAGAACAACTCCATTTGGCTCACTAACTTCACACACCATCAGGCTTCCAAGCAGCTCTCAAGGAAACTCAGTTTTCACACTCTATGCTTAGTGCCCTTTGAGTGCATTATCTAGGAATGAACCTGGTAGAGCATCCCACACAAACGAATGCTCCACATGCGGCTTTCACATGCCACCAACTCCACATTCACAGGCAACTTCAGCGCCACAGCCGTTTTCAGATAGCCCTCAATGCAAAGGCTCTAGACGCAAATATTGGTGTGAGAGCTAATTCAATCAAGGAAACACTGCATGTTGCTGAAGGGCATAATTGAAAAAAGAAGGATCAGCCGAGTGGTTCTTGTGGGAGAACAACTCCATTTGGCTCACTAACTTCACACACCATCAGGCTTCCAAGCAGCTCTCAAGGAAACTCAGTTTTCACACTCTATGCTTAGTGCCCTTTGTATTGCTAGGACTGAAATGAACCTGGTAGAGCATCCCACACAAACGAATGCTCCACATGCGGGTTTCACATGCCACCAACTCCACATTCACAGGCAACTTCAGCGCCACAGCCGTTTTCAGATAGCCCTCAATGCAAAGGCTCTAGACGCAAATATTGGTGTGAGAGCTAATTCAATCAAGGAAAA